>NW_022111310.1:20940919-20974269 GCF_000313985.2 Echinops telfairi
GGTGCATAAGCAAATGTGGTGAAGAAAGCTGATAGTGCCTGGCTATTAAAAGATATAGTGTCTGGGGTCTTAAAGGCTTGAAGGTAAACAAGCGGTCATCTAGCTCAGAAGCAAGAAAGCCCACATGGAAGTAGCACACCAGCCTGTGTGATCACGAGGTGTTGAAGGGATCAGGTATCAGGGATCATCAGAACAAAAAATCATATCATAGTGAATGAGGGGGGGAGTGCAGAGTGGAGACTCAAAGCCCATTTGTAGGCCACTGGACATCTATCCCCTTACAGAAGGATCTCGGGGAGGAGATGAGCCTGTCAGGGTGCAATGTAGGAATGATGAAACATACAACTTTCCTCTAGTTCCTAAATGCTTCCTCATCCCCCACTATCATGATACAAATTCTACCTTACAAATCTGGCTAGACCAGAGCATGTACACTGGTACAGATAGGAACTGGAAACACAGGGAATCCAGGGCGGTTGATCCCTTCAGGACCAGTGGTGTGAGTGGCAATACTGAGAGGGTGGAGGGTGGGTGGGTTGGAAAGGGGGAACCAATTACAAGGATACACATGTGGCCTCCTCCCTGAGGGACGGACAACAGAAAAGTGGGTGAAGGGAGACATCGGACAGGGCAAGATAGGACAAAATAATAATCTATAAATTATCAAGGGTTCATGAGGGAGGAGAAAAATGAGGAGCTGATGCCAGGGGCTAAGGTGGAGATCAAACGTTTTGAGAATGATGAGGGCAACGAATGTACAAATGTGCTTTACACAATTGTATGTATGGATTGTGATAAGAGTTGTATGAGCCCCTAATAAAACGATTAGAAAAAAAAAAGATTTACAGCTTCAAGAACCTTAAAGAGAGAGGCAAGCTGTCGGAATTGTCATGACGGCAGTGGCTTTGTGCTTTCAGGTATGGTTTCTAGCTTCTCTGAGGTCCAGTTTCTTGTCTGTAAAGTCTACAACATAAATCTTGCTCAAGAATGGCAGGGGGGGGAATTTTTTGTTGTTAAAATTCACTGCCATAATATATGCAAAGTGTTCAACACAGCGCCCCAAATGGATTAAACATTCAATGAAGTGTAGCTTTTATTATCGTTACTGTTATCCGCTTAAGTGAGAAAAACCTGCTGAGGGTCTTGCAGTGAGTGAAAACTCAAATATGACTCAGTCCTCTACTTCACTTCTGAATCACTCAATCCTGTGTATGAATGACTGTCGACTCCCCATTGTCCTCTCATTTCACTGTCATCTGTGGTCCTGGTCATATGCACAGACTTCTGACTTCATTCCATTCTGACCACCTCCCATAATGGCTACACCCCAGATCTTGCCATCATCCAGGACTGGACGTGGCTACAACATTATCGTGGACAGAGAGCTTCTGCTCGTGACCTTCTGTCTCCGTTCACGTCCTACTATTATGCTTGTGTTTTGAATTCTAACAGTTCACCAAGCCCTGGATTTTAGCAAGCATTTTGGAAAATAGATATTTGCTGCTATCATTGTGTGCTAGAGTAAACTGCTTCTGAGGTAGCTGGTTGGAAAAAAAGAACTAATTCCAGTCTCTTTATCCTTATCATTCCTTCCCTTCCCAGAGATTTAAAAATCCTCCTTTAATGAATATCTCATTAAACAGAAATCCACAATCATAGAAATGGTAGCATTTATCACTTATGGAATGTTTACAGTGTGAAACACTTGTCAAAATAACAGGTGGAACACAGAATTATCAACACAGAATTATTTTTGCACCTGTTCCTGTCCCCACACTGTTTACAGCTTCACTGTGGGTGGAGTGCCCTTCCTCTCTTGACTTAGGTGTCACTGTGGGGCTGGCTTTGGCCAATAGTATGTGGTGGATTTTGATGACTAAAGTGTGCCTGACTCAAGCCAGTGTCTTTTCAATTGACTCATGTCCATGTGAAAAAGAAGATAGAGGAGTGGATGTGATCAAACTGTGGAGTTGACATGGGATATGGACTATATCATGGGATACTAATTGAATGAACAAATCAAACTAAGAAGAAATATCAGGATGGTGTGGTAGTTATATAATAGTTTGTCAATTTGAGGATTAAGAGTGTAGGGGTGGAGTCTAGCCTGTCAATCAGATCACATAGCCAATGAGGCCTCTGTGTGGGAATAGCCTTCTCCTGAGGATTCTGGGAACTCCTGGATTTCCTCCTTGAAGGCAGGAGACACTTTTTCTCATCTCCCTCCCTGGGAGACAGAGCAGCTGACAAGACACATGAAAGAAATCGCATGGAGATCCCTGCCAGCACTGAGATGTTTACAATGCCACTGGATCCACAAGAATTCCCACCCACTGTGGCCTGTGATCTTCCTGCATTTGGTGTCACTGCATGAGTTTCATGAGTCTGAAGAGGACTTTATAGATTGGTATCAGATATATGGGCTAATATCAGACTTATGGACTTATCTGAACGGGGCTGGGATGTTTTCTCGATATTCAAGTGCTCTTGTATATTAAGATTTCTCTTATACATATACAGATCTCCCTGGAATTGTTTCTCTAGTATACCCAGACTGACAAAGATGGTTCTTAGAAGTAACTTTGGCAATACTTTGGCTAGCTTCCGTTAGACACATGGTCAGGAAAGACCAATGGCTAGAAAATGACACCATGGTTGGCAAATTAGAGGGCCAGTAAAAATGAAGGAAGTTCCATGACCTGGAGTGACACAATAGCAGCTATCACAGTGGACATACAAATCATCGTGTAGGTAGTTTTCAACTAGGACAATGTTCAGTTTTTTAACATATGGATCACCACGAGCTGAATCCATGGGGTCAAGCAACAACTCGTGGCTGGAAGTCAGCATCCACCAGGTAGAAGCCTGGACTTCAAAAGGCATCATGTTTCTGCTCACATACTGATATCGACCGAAACCCTGGGCAGGACCTCTCACAGTTATCCAGCTGGTATCAATAAGATGAACAACACACGGTAGACTCACAGCTCTGAAGGATGAAGCAGAGGCATCCTGGATCGTATGCCTAGTCTGCACACCCCAGCAAACCTGTAGACCATGAGCAAACCCAGCTAAAGGAACACAGCACCCCCGCCAATCCTCAGGCACATGGCCAAAAGCTTGTCATTGGCTGCTTCTGAGATTTCATAGCTAGGTGTTAATGTAGCATTATTGCGGGGATGATTGCCTCATACAGAGTCTTTTAGCAAACATATCATTACTTCCATGGGTAAGATGAAGCACGTAGAAAGAAGTAAATCATTTGCCTTCTACTTTAGCCCGTTCTTATCTGATTTCCTTTTTCAACCCGCCCCCGCCTCCCAAAGAAGGAAGTAAATCAACTTTTTGAGGATCATAAAGTTTCAGGTAGCTATAAATAGCCATGCTGGACAGATATCTTTAACTGGCTTGTTTCACAGTGGGCCCAATTAGCATGATGTAAGGAGCTGACTTCCACAGTAGAGTAGCTAAGAAGCAGGGGCCTGCTGCTGGTTTCCCTTTAGTTGATATCAGTGATAACTCTGAGGGTGACCCTGTAAATGACACACACTTGAGACGTTGTGACCCTCTTGGGTAGCATCAAGGTGATCAACACAACAGCTACTAACTTTTAGGAGCAGGGCTTAGTTGCTGAATTAATAATTGTTTCAACACAGTGTATAGCCGGGTGTTGAACCAGAAGTATGAACAATATAAATTTAGTCTTGGGCATACTAGTGACCCATAATATGTTGGGGGAATAGATTGAGTAGAGAGCAGACTATGAAACTTGTAGATTTCTCATTAGTTTTCCTGGCAGGTTTTTCACCCATCTTTCTTGAAACTAAGGCAAATTTCCCAATGCAATGGGGTGGTTATAAATTTAAACACTCGCACGTCAACTCGAGCAAATGGCAGGGACTTGGGAGTAAAATTAATGCAGCCACATTATAAATATGTTCTATTTCTCAATATTAAAGTCTTAAAAATAGACTGGTTATATATACACACAATAATAGATGGAAGCTGAGTTGGCGTTACTATTAGGCTTTGGGATTTTCCATTTAATTACTTATAATTTCAATTTCCCATTTCTTCATGACAGTAAGAGACACGTTCGCTTTATTAGCCATGATTGCATGCCACTAAAGCACACACACACACACACACACACAAAATCAGAAAGCTAGTGAACAAGTAGAAAGTTGTGAGTTGGAGCCTAAGAAGATCTGGAGGTAGAGGCTATCGATGACATTGGACCCCTCACCCACCCTCTCTGAGCTCCAGAAAAACAAGTTTCCATGAAGTGTGTGCAGAATCATCTGTAAGTATGGCTCCTATAAACATCTGAAATATTGCCACTTCTCAGGTGTCAGGAAAGACCAGAGATTTATCCCATTTTTTCATGTCGTTCATCAGCAACAATAGACACCCACACACAATGGGGTTTGACATGAAGCAAGGTGATAAAAGGGCTGAGAAGATGTTCTTGTCAATACATAGCCCAACGTTCAAATCCTGGATCTGCCTATCAGCACCTGTTCCTCTTGGGTACAACAACATCACCTCTCTGAATCGGAACTTTTTTTTTTCATTTACAAAACGAGAAAGATCTAAATAAGCAACATAGTGATTCATTTAGCCTCCATCTGTTGAGTGCTCACAATTACTTTGTCCCCCCGCATCAGAAACCTGAACAATAGATGGACTTATTATCCCTAATATGGAGCCACAGTCCGACCTGGAACGCGGGTCTGGCTGATTCTTGTGATTTAAACTGTTGATGGCCTTATGCAAACAGAAGGAGGAGGAAAAGGAGGTGTGGAGTGTGTGGGCAGGGGATCCGATGGGGAGTAGCCCAAGCACCCATGGGGCTACATGTGTGTGCCAGCAATGAGGTCTACTCCATGTGTTGATGAAACGGAGTATCATCTCTTATTCAGGACTGGTTAAAACTGGCTCAGCTGGGTATTATGAATACTGTCTTTCTTCTCTATATCCCTTTCCTTGAGAGCAGCCAAAATAACTGAGCTAAATCAGTAAAGAGGACTGGAAATCATGTCTTTAGTGGAGCAGAACAAATTCCTCCTCTGATATTTTTTGGTAAAATAATAACGACCCACCCTCGGGAACCATTTGCACAGAAAGCCTCATGTGCACGGGCGGATGGGTCTGCAGGAATGCTCTCATTTCGCTCCGTGTGCACAATGACGTAGAGAAATGTGATCCAAGACAAAGGTAGCCAGAGAGTGAGACCGAGAGGCTGTTAGAAGCTCCTCACCGGCCTTGTCTCATAGCAACACCTGCGATTTGCCTTGAAAGGGGCTGGCGCTCCAGCCACTGCTCTCTGATAGAGAGATGGCACCAGACTATAGACGCCGTGTGCCGTCTGCCTTCTCTGAGGGTCTGATTCCTCTTCCTCACCCTTAAACGCTTGTCAGTCACTTTCTGATTTAAATCTTCAAAAGTCAGACGATATACGGCTGGTTTCGGGGTAGACGCCCAAGCAAATGTTCTGGGGAGTCCCCATCAATACTGTAATTTTATATGAGCATATTTATATGAACCTGGCACTTCTCACTCGTAATTTTCATTCAAGGAGCCAGTCCTCAGAGAGCTCGATGTGCGTTAACAGTTACGTGGCCCTAAGGAAAAGCAACACGTCTTCTTGGGTCACGGTCATAGAAGTATACAATCAAGAAGTACGAAGAGAAAAAAGAAATCCACCACACATCTAGCAGACTACACCTACAGCACTGTATTGGGATTTGAGTGCCAAATTAAGATACAGTCCAGAAATGAGAGATTAGTTTGATATGGGGGACTGATATATGATATGGTTAACAGACAAGACTCTGTCAGGGGGCAGATGTTATCTATTATCAATTATTTGAAAGACTGTAGTATTAGCATTATTCCTAATATCAATATTTAATTGTAATATTGCTACACTAACCAGGTACCACCACACATTATGTTTATTATAATTTTTATTATGAGGTTTTTCTTTGAGTGTTATACTGGGCCAGGTGTCTGCTAAAGTGACTTAAAGACACAATTTCATGTAAATCTTAGTAATACAATCTCCATTTATGTCTTATTTTAAAAACCACACCTGACAACCACGTGATTTAGGGGACTATTGACATTTGGGACTGGGGATGCTTTGTTGACGGAGTTACCTTATGTATTGTAGGGTACCGAGTGGCATCCCTGCCTCTATTCACGAGGTGCAAATAGTCCCCTCCCTCAGTGGAACAACGTTATCTGCAGATATTTAACTCTTGTCGGTCAGATATTACCAAATAATTATCTAGGGGACAGAACTCATCCCTGGTTGAGCAGCAGTGGACAAAGTTAACCCTAAACTCAGGTTGGCATGATACCGAGACCAGTGATTTTAAAACTACATAGGAAAAGAAGCATTATTTTGTGTCCTCACTAGCTCCTGAAACAGTCTCAACATAGAAAGAAGAGTTTGCAGAAATAGGAAGTTTCTGCAACTGGAAGTAACCAGGTGGCGGTGACATATTTCAAAAGTCCAGAGCAGAAACCTAATAATTAAATAAAGGTCAACCACTTATCTTTAAAGTCCATCCATTGTGAATTTAGAAATTTTCATTCTAACTTTTATTTGAAGTGCCTTTTAATAATTGTAAGGAAGGGAAAAAAATCTTAAGTTAGAAACATCCTCTCCTTAACAAACTCCTAAATGAATTCATCTTGCCCTTGCGTGCACCGATTTGGAAGATGCGATTCCTAACTCCATTTCTTCTCCCCTCCAGCACACAGGGAGCGTCACACACTCTTCTCTGTGCCTCTGGACACAGAAATATCTATTCTTTACCGGGTGCTAGGCCGGAGAAAGCTAAGCTACAATAGCAAGGCATCAGAAACAAACTGGCACGCCTCCACTGGTTTGCAATGAGTTAATGATGCCTAAGAAGACACGACACATAGGAAGTCCACAGTCTCCTACTTGCCTCTCCTCAGCCACAGCATCTCCCCCTTGAACTGTATGTGATCACAAATGAGGAAAGGGCAGGGGAGACAGGCACATCTCTAGCAATTAGAGACTGGAGTGAAAAAAGACACAAGAATCCAAGTCAGTAGGAAACCTGCGGGAAGCCAATCATCCAGGTTGCATTTCGGACTCAGTTCTCAAAAGAGCCTGATGATATAAGGAATTAGACCAAGAGGAAGTTAAAGGAAACTGGACTGAGTTGGCCTGGACATCAAAATTAAGTCTTCCATCAAAATTAAGTCTTCCTCTGACTTAAGAACTGGGAAAAGAAAAGGGGGGTAAAAGACAAGAGGGGATGTGGAGCTCCAGATCCCAGAAAGGCACCGGGAAAGAGATGACTCCCAATGTCATCTCAGCATTCACCTGAAAAATGAATTCAAGTCTAACTCCAGCGAGGACGCACGCATTCCGGGAGGCTATTTAAGGACAGACAGTAGATGGCGCCAGTCCTAACTATATCAATGTCAAAAGAAACAGGGACCTGAATATTTATTTGAGGAGAAAAATAAGGTGTAGAATAGATGGAAACCATAGCATTTGAATATCAGCGGAAGACAGAATTTGACTTAATGAATGATGCTTCCCCTTGGAATGTCTTATAACTAGATGGCTTAACGATTAACTAGCTCTTGACTTCACTGGTGACAAGCTGGTTGAACCCAGAGTGGCAGTGTTCACACTGGCTCCTCTCTGTGAGCAAGCTCTTGCAGCCTGTCCTCAGAAAGATCTCCAGCCGAGCAGCTCAGATGGGACAGATCTCTTCCTCCTGGCAGGGTTGCTATGGGTCGGACAGAATTGACTGCATGACAAGAGGTTCGGCTTTGTTCAAGGTTTCACTTCACTGCAAACGAATACATCCAGAAGTTGCCCGCGCGTTCCCCTTTTTAGTTACAGAAGGATGCTTGTCTGTGATATCTCTTTACCAGGATCAGACTGAATACAGAACTACATCAAAACAACATGGAAAAGCAAAGCGAACCAGACACTGCCTCAAGAACTGAGCCACGGCAGCCGAGGAGCAGCCGGTTCCTTTAGTAAGGCTCAGATCTGGGGGAGACTGGAAGTTCAGGTGATCCACCAAGGAGAACACGGGCTTTGGGGAAGACTGAAGTGGACACATAGGTCAACAATTCCTGAAAATGTTTCTTCTTTTTTTAATCATTTTACTGGGGGCTCACACAGCTCTTATCGCAATCCATACATCCATCCATTGTGTCAAGCACATTTGTACATTTGTTGCCATCATCATTCTCAAAGCATCTTCTTTCTACTTGAGCCCTTGATATCAGCTCCTCATTATTCCCCTCCCTCCCCCATCCTCCCTCCTTCATGAACCCGTGATAAATGATAGATGATTATTTTCATATCTTATATCGCCCTCTGTCTCCCTTCACCCATTTTTCTGTTGTTGGTCCCCCTGGGAGGGGGTTATATGTTGATCCTTGTGATCAATATCCATTTACTTTCAACGTGTCCATTATGAATATCAACCTGATGTTGACTATCAAATCTAAGCCTGGCCGCCTTTTTCTCCTAGACAGTAGCTGCACTGCCAGTTCTGACCCGTGTGTCCTACTTCAGGAAAGTCGGAATCCTTTTTCTCACCATTGTCCTGCTTGTGCCGGACCCTCCCGACCTCATCTTCTCTGCCAACACAGTCTTCATTCATGTTGAAGCTCATTGTCTCCACTGATGTGTGCAAAGAACCGTTCACGGGAAATGCCTCAGGAGGTGCATTTCATTTGGAATCGGGTAATTGCAAAAAGTACTTCCATTTTTTTTATTATGTAGAATTAGTAAGAATTGTATTAATAGTGCTATTTCCAATTACAACTACAATCACAGGCCTGTCACCTGGTTAACTGTGGGTTATTTCTTATAGAACATTTTTCTGAATAATTTTCTTGTCTCAATCCCACCCCATCCTTCTTTCCATCGTTTTAATTAAGATAATGTACCATAATTATACACACATATGGATGTTCAAATGCCAATATGGACTTTTGAACTAGTGTTCGTATTTCTTTTTTTTCGCCTGGTCATAATCTGTTTCTTCTTTCTTTCTTTTTAAAAATCATTTTATTGGGGGCTCCCACAATTCTTATCACAATCCATCCATCCATCCATCCATTGTATGTCAAGCACATTTGTACATTTGTTGCCGTCATCATTTTCAAACCATTTGGTTGCTACTTAAGCCCTTGGTATCAGCGCCTCATTTTCCCCCCTCCCTCCTCCCTCATGAATCCTTGATAATTTATAAATTATTATTATTTTGTCATAGCCTACACTGTCCGATGTGTCCCTTCAACCAATTCCCTGTTGTCCGTCCCCCAGGGAGGAGCTTATATGTAGATCCTTATAATTGGTTCCCCCTAGCATTCTGTATTTCTTGAAATCTCTCTCAAGCAAAAATAAATAAATGTTTGTAGTTACAACTGAAGGAGAGGAATGAAGGTTTCTTAAAATCAGCAAGGAACTAGCCAGAGTCATCCAGAAATCCTGCTGGCCATCTGTGTCTAATAGTCCCAAAGAAACTTGCTTGGATGTTGGTTGGAGACAGCCAGTAAGCATGCACAAATCTTCAGGTGCTGTGAGGAAATTCACTGAGCAGCTCCCATACATCAGGTGCTTCACATACATGATCTAATTTTCTCATCAAGACAACACCATGAAATTTATTTCTAATTACAATTTTACAGGTGAAGGAACTGAGAGACTAAGGAGTTAAGGGAATTAGACACAGGGAGAGGTAAAAAGAAAAAGCATTGATATTGAATTCTTGATTCTAGGGTCAGGAAGCTATTAAGAGCCACCTTCAATTTTTTGTAAATTAAAGGTTTTATTAATGAAAAACCAAACTCACTGCCGCTGAGTCATCTCAGACTCATTTCTACTCTATGGCAGGGGTTCCCCACCTTCCTCAGGCTGCGACCCTTTCATACAGCTCCTCATGTGGGGGTGCCTCCCAACCATAACATTATTCTCATGGCTACTTCATCACTGTCATTTTGCTATTGTGATGAATCCGGCAACCCCTGTGAAAGGGTAGTTAGATCCCCAAAGGGGTCATTACCCACAGGTCGAGAACTGCTGCTATAGGGCAAGGAAGAATTGCCTGGGTGTGTTCTGAGACTCTTTACAGGAGGAAGAGTCCTCTTGCTCCTGACGAGAGGCTGGTAGTTTTGAACTACTGAACTTGCAGTTAGCAGCCCAATGCATAACCACGATGCCATCAGAACTCCTCCTCCATACTATCATTCTGTTAATGAATGCTCTTATTAATTTCTCTGTCTGTGAGTCGTATAGATTATTAGCTGTGCTTAGCTTGGTTCCTCGCTTTCCTATTTCATGTCTACTTTCTTGAGACCAGAGTCTCTGTGAGGCTTACTGCACAGGGGTGTGAGAAGGTTGAGAGAAACTCCACTGTGCGTGATTAAATTTTTGACTGAAAGCTTCTTTGTGATGGTAGGTAGTCCATGGGCAAGCCCTGTGCCAAGAGGACAGGAAAGACCAGTGGAGGATGGGGAGTTATGCTGAACAAGAATCCAAGCTATCACACCTCTTGATCACTGAAGTTTTTACTAGACCATTCGGACCATACCACTTTGAGCCTAAGTCCCTAGGATAAAGGGTGGTAGAAGTGGTGACAGGACTGACATGAAGCTCAGGGACCTTCGGCCAGGTAAGGCCTCCTCATCACTTTTCTCATCTACCCACATGGAGGTAACAGCAGCCCACTCTTTGTAAGTAAGCCTTTGGGGGGTGTTGGGGTAACCATTTAGGATTTTAAAAACCAGAATGTCTCTTGCTATGTTCACGTCTGCCTCCTGACACAGATCTGTCCACAGATCCACTTTTCTCCATTAAGCACATCACTCAGACTTGGTAGTATATTTATTTTGTTAACTACTATGTTCCCAGCACTGAGATCATTGGCTGGAATATAATAGGCCTTCAACAAAGATTTGCTGATAAATTTAGTGTATGACGTGGGTACCATAAATAATAAATAATCTATACATGTAACACACACACACACACACACACACACAGCTTGGCCTGCACACCAAGGTTAAATGCAAAGTACGTCCTATCCTGAGCCCCAATAAGAGGGAAAATTTTTTTTAGAGCAACAGTGGAATTAGGAGGATGGTAATAGTGATAATAAAGGTGACAATAATTGTGATAGTAGTGGTTACTTGATGTTACTACTAAAGATTATGAAAATTATTTTTAAATAATATAACAAAAAGGTTACTGGACTTTGAATAAAAAATGCTGATGATTTGGTTCTGTGTCTTACCAGCTGTATATTTTGGTAGGTATTTTAAACTCTGCAGTTTTCAATGATCACATCTATGTACAACTGGTTCTAATATACTCATATAAAGTTTACCAAGATGTCAAGAGCCTCTGAGATAATCTATTAAACATGTCTGGAACAAAATAAATAGCTCTTATGATGAAGACAGGGGTAGCAGTGCTCCTTGACATCATTCTCAGAGCCCACAAGGAGACCCCAGGTCAGTTCCCAGTCAGTGCACTTTACACAGTCACCACCTCTGTCACTGCTCTTTTTAACTTTTATGTAACTAATTGTAATCTATTTAATCTGCTGAACAAGTTGCAGCAGTTTCCAGACTAAGAGGGACTAAAAGGAAAGATCTACTTTGCAAAATTAGCCAGTGAAAGCCATGTGGATCACAGAGGCCCAATCCCGTTGTATGTGAGTTGCTATGAGTCCAGGCCAACCCAGTGGCAGCCCCCAAAGACAAGGACGGTGAGATGGTGATGGGTTTTCTTATCCTGCCATTTCCCACTCCCACTCCCTGGGGAACATACATAATATTAACTCTTGCAAAAGCAGCCAATAAAAGGCTTTATAAGGAGGAGCAAATGTTTCTGTTTCAGATGAACTGATGCAAACTCGACCTTCCCGAATGGATTCTGCACAGTTCCTGAAAGACCCTGGTAGTCTCAGATGTGTGGAGAGCGGGCAGCAATGTGAGAAACAAGGACAAAAGAAACAGTCAACACTGTTCCCAAATTCACATTGTTAAAAAGAACGCTTGGGTCTATCTAAGCCATTTTATATTTACTGTACTAATCAATCTCTATCAAATACAAAGAGTCCTAGTGGTGTAATGATTCACATCTTGAGCTCCTCACTGCAAGGGTAACAGTTTGAAACCCAGCTGCTTTGTTGGGGTAAGATGAAGTTTTCTACTCCTGTAAAGAGTTACAGTCTCTGAAACAAACCCACAGGGGCAGTTCTACCTTGTCCCGTAGGGTCGCTATGAGTTGTCATTGACTCAGTGGCAGTGAGATTTGATTATAACAACCCACTCTTATAATAACCCATGCATCACAGCATTGGGCCTTCGTCACGCATTGCTCTTCCTTGGCTGATTTTTGACAGTTGGTCTTTCTTCCTTGTCCGTCTTATACTGGAAACACTGTTGTTACATTGAGTAGGAGAACTGAGTCCAATTCCCAGGCAAGGTACCTCAAACACAGTCACCACGTATCTGTCCATGTGTCACTGTGATGCTGAACGAGTTTCAGCAGTTTCCGGAATAAGATGGTGCGGGGCTGGGCAATGTTTCATTGTGTAAAAAGCACCATGAGTCACTATGAGTCGAAACCAATTGGCCAGCACCTGCCTACAACAACATAATAACCATGTATGATAGTACAGGACAGCTATTATCACCGCTGTATAAAGGAAGAAGCAGAGGCTCAAGATGGTGCATGATTTAACTTGGTAACCAGATAATAAATGGAAATTACAACTGACATGGTAGACATGGTAGAGAGCCAAATGAGTTAGAGACAGGTCATCCAGGAGGTGATGTGAAAAGCCATTTCCAAGAGCCAGTTAGCAACGAGTAAACCCGATCAGGGGAATGAGAGCTGACCTTTGAAGAAAGAATGCATAAGGAATCCTTTGGGAGAGAGCATTACTGTGAGTTCCCACTTCCTTAAAAATAGGGCTCTCGCAGGGCTGCATAGAAAGCTCATGTGTCCAGGGTTGGTAAGTGTCCAATGCCCACAATGTTAAGAGAAAAATATGGGTTGGCAAAAACAAAGTCCAGCCGCCTGCAAGGGAACCAACCTATGCCCGGAGTGCCCTCCATGGTCCAGGTAGAAAATAAGTCAGAGAAAAAGAGTATGGGTCTGAAAGATACAACAGCTGTGAAGAGAAAGGACGCTAAGTATTACTGTCCTCTTTGGCTGCTGTGACAGACTCATGACTAGTCTGTCTTGGTCTGTAAGCGCCACTGAAACCTGTTGAGTGTCACCACAACATTTAAGCCTTCCTGACAGACAGATGGTGGCTGTGCTAGAGGTGAACTGCCAGTCAATCCCGGTCTCCCCGCTGGAAGGTGAGAATTCTACTCTTGAACCATTAAGTCAGACTTCCTGGGTTCAGTCTTAGATGATGGACATTGCAGTTGTGAATTCTACTTTAGCTTTCATGGGCTCAGTTTCTTTATCTGCCAACTAGAGATATAAAGAACTGTTCGGACATTAGCTGCTGTGAAGGAGATGGGTGGCACGGTGTGAAGGCCTGGGCTGCTAACTGACAAGCTGGCTGAGAAAGACTCCTGAGAACGACTAGTCACCTGTCCGCATCAAGATGACAGCCTGGAAGAACCCAGGGTCCCTACTCTGTCACTTGAGGTCACTGAGTTGACATTTGACTCAACACCTGGCAATAGCAATGATATGAGGATTAAATAAATACCTACCTGTAGAGCCCTCTACACGTTTTCATTGCTACAAAAGTTAACTAATAAGGTATCTTGAATTCCATAGAGTAAAGCTGGAGGGAGGGGTGAAAAGACCTCACCAGAAAGAGGCTGGAGAAATCACGGAATTCAGAGAAACAAGATATATTCAACCACATTGCAGGGCCTGGGATCAGAATGCCCAGAGAAATAGAATCATTAGGATTTGTATCAAAAACTGGGAGGATTTGAAGCTGAAGTTTTGTAGCAGAATTCCTTCTCTGGGTAACCTCACAGTTTGCTATTTAAGGTCTTCTATTAATTGGATGAGGCACATGTATGTTCTAGATGTTACTCACATCCATGAAAGACCTAGACAGCAAGACCTCGATTAGTGCTTGATTAATAACTGGATACTGTGGCCAAGCCAGGGTGATGCATAGGACCAACCATGAGAGTCTCTAAGGGATCCAGGCAAGTGCCTGCACACAAGGAGCCGGTTAGGCTGTCTCCCACGTGATCAGAAATGGAAGTCGATTTATGACAGGGCCACGAAAGTAAGGCCTTTCTCCTTCCTCCTCATCCTCACCATAGAGGGGTTAGAAATAATAGTTTCAAAAGCCCAGGAGAAGATAAGCGAGAAATAGAAGAGTAAGCATGCTGGAAGCACCTTCCTCGGCTACCAGGACAGCTGATGTCTGATTTGGATGGAGACTCACATTTGAATCAAGGCTGAAGGGCTAATTATTATGATAGGGCATTTGTGAACTGAGATAATGTTCTGTCCCATGAAGTTACTGTTAGACTTTTTATTACCTGAGGTTGATGGGGGAAAAAAAATCAAGGAACTTGGAAGTTTTTCCTACAGATAGAGAAACGAATAGCACCCACAAACGTGAAGGCTGGATAAGACCCAAAGGTGCCTCGGGACTGTTTCCTTGGGTCGTTCTTGTACAGCATTCTGGGTTACACATTTCTATTTGATTTTTGTTACAGTCACTCTTTATTATAAATATACGATTTTCCCCGGTTATCGAGACTCTCAGTGTGCTTTGTGCGTAATTTCAAAGGGTCATTACAATATAGCATCTAGTTAAAAATTACTCAGCAAAGAAGTGGTAGAATTTGATTTGCATCTACATTGAATCTACATTTATCACCAGTCAATCTCCATCATCAAGAGCTATCCATATATATAATCCATTATGCTAAATAGCGCATTTTGTTTCCTTTAGGTCAAATCAGGACTCACCATTACTGCCTTTCTTCTATTAGGTTTGGTACATTTGCTGTATGCTTCTACCTTCCCATGAACTCTTGGTCTTATGACCCATCTATAATGTTGCATGGTTTCTCCCTTCCCCAAAGAAAACGAGTCCTACTGGGTAAACGCCGTGCTTGTGTAATTTACTGCTGTCCTTCCTGGGACCAACACTGAGCCTGGCACATATTAAAGCCAGTTGTCAAGTTAATTCTCACTCACGGCGCCCTCACCTGTGCCAGAGGGGAACTGCACCCACCAGGGCTGTCAATGGTTGCAATCTTTCAGAAGTAGGTCTCCAGGCCTTTCTGCAGAAGCTCTTCTTGGTGGACTGCAGCTAACCAACCGCCTTTTAGCCAGTAGCTGAGCCCCAATGCTTTGTGTCACCAGGGACTCCAACACACACAGTCGGCCCTCTCTAGGTCTGATGAATGGATGAGTGAAAGAATTAATGAATGAAGTGGGACTCTTAAAAGTCTTCATGCGGCGTTTCGCTGAACTGGTCTCAGGTTCAGCTGCTTGTAATTTGTAAAACTATTAGCTGACTGTATATTTACTGATTTACTGTAGTCAAATGGGTAAAATTCTGTTTTTAAATAGACTACTCTCCCCAAAGTCATATGCCTTGGTTTTTAAAACCAGTTTAAGAAGCATCACGTTTTAGAGGTAGAGGAAACCTTCAAACCCCTTGTTCAAGATGGAGAAACGGAGTGGAACGACCCTGTGGCAGCAGGTAGAGAAGACAAGCAGGGGTCCTCGCCCAGCCCAGTGTCCCGTTGCTGCCCCTGGCAGGGCCGGCTGAGAACGCTTGGGTCCTGCAGGACAGATTGTTTATATGGATTCACACCCCAGGGCATCACCTGGTGAGAGCTTCCTGAGTGTAAATGAAAAGTGAGCAGAGCCTGAGGAGGCTTCCATCCTGGCATTAATGAGCGCACAGCAGAATCCCTGCCTAATGTTGTGTGAAGTTTGGGCAAAGATCAATAACCATCACTTCTAAACAGATCTTCAGCCTCCTGGTCTCCCAGGCCCCTACCCCCAGGGCCTCCAGGCAGCCAGTGGGCCCTGAAGTGTGTTATTCATGGCTGGATTTGAGGCCGGTAATGAAACGTCTTTATGAAGCATGAGCGTGAGCCAAAGCAGCGGAGGTTCCTCCGGGCACAGCAGGCAGGCTTGGCTGACTTCGCAGCAGTGCACCAGGCCCTGGTAGCGCTGGCCCGCTTCCTTCATTGTGCTGGGATCTCGGATGGGAACCTCCAGCTCCCAATTGGGCATCTGGTTCTCTGTTGAGGGTCAAAGGGGGATGGCCCAAGTTGACCCAGGGTTTCTCGTGGGTCAGCACTGGGCTTTGCCAGTACACGGGTGGTCTGTCTCATTTACTTTCTACCACAATCTGATGAGTGAAACAGCTACTTATTGTAGCCCGGTTATGGATGTAGGAATGCCACTTGGAGAGGTTAAATGACGAACCGAGCACAGAAAAAAATTGAACACAGCCAGATTTCAGAGCCCAATCTCAGGTCATAAGTTGCAGTGCCCGCTAGGAGGCATCACCATAAATTGGCGGGCAAGGTGGCAAGCCTTGAATCTGTAGGTGGGGCTAATGATTAACATACTTGGTCACTTACTGGAAGGTTTCAGGTTCACCTCCACACAAAGGCAACTCTGAATCGAAGTCCAGCCTTACAGCTGAAAAGTTTAAAAACCAAACTCACTGCTGCCGAGTCAATTCCAACTCATAGTAACTGCACAGAACAGGGTAGAACGGCCCCATGTGACTTCCAAGATTGGAACTCTTTTCTTTTTTTTTTCTTTATTATTATTTTTTTAACCTTGTGTCGAGGGCTGACTTTCAATAGATCGCAGCGAGGGAGCTGCTCTGCTACGTACGAAACCCCGACCCAAGATTGGAACTCTTTACAGAAGGTGAAGAGGACACATTTTTCCTGAGGGAGCATTGAGTATGTGTTCATGGTGGTGGAATAATTTGGAAAGGGATATCAATCAAGGTTGTACAACACGAAGACTAAAATCAATGGCACTGAATTATACACGTAGAAGTTGTTGAATTAGATAATACTTTGTTAAATACATTTTTGCCACAATTAAAAAAACATGAATAAAAAACAATCTATCTTTTTCTGCAGAACAACTGGTGGTTTTGAACTGCTGGCCTTGTAGTTAGAAACCCAACACATCACCACTATCCCACAAGGGTCCCTACCATTGAAAACCCAATGTAGCACAGTTCTATTCTGACACACATGGGAGGGGTGGGGGTTGTCAGAATAAGTCAAGCCAATTCAATAGCAACTTATTTTTTTTAATACTGCCCTGCCCCATCCTTTTCTATGCTGCCATATGTGTGCATACTCATGTAGAATACATGAAATTTTTTAAAGCATTTACTACATATCGTGTAGTTTTAGGGGTTTAGACTCAATGCACAATCTTCACTTGAATCCACAATTGATACTCATGGATGCAGTAGTCAAGAAATCAAATGCCATTGATGCCCCAAAGCAAGAATGTTTGGTAGCCATCTGTGCTAATGAATTCCGAGGTCCATGGCACACACTACGGGCTCCTGAGAGCAAGGGCCATGTGTATCCAGGCCCATTTCCAGCAGCACCTTCACCTCTCACTCGACACACTACAAACCCTCACCAAACCCACTGCTGCTGAATCGATTCGGACTCAGAGTGGACCTACAGCACAGAGAAAAATGGTTCTACTGGGTTCTTGAGGTTGTAAATCTTTACTGAAGCAGGCTGCCTCCTATTTTCACCGTGGAGCAGCTAGGTCAGTTTGAAGCCAGTGTTTAAACTATAGTACTACCAGGGCCCCTCTGCTCATTGTTAGTGTTTAAAATTCTACTGACAGAAAAAGAGCTTTTCACAATGTTCTCAGCTGAGCGAGTCACTTCAAGCTTCAGAAAGTGGACTGACTCTGTTTTAGAGAAATCCTTGTGGATACAGGTGTAACAAAATGGGAGAACACCATGTACTCATAAAATGTGTTGAAGATGAAATGAGAAACTAGTTGCAATACCAGTACCTAGAACAATGTCCAACACAAACCAAGCATGGACAGTTAAAGCAACACAGTGATTATCTGAATTGTCGGAACCTGTAGACACCATCCAGGAATGAGAGCTATCTCCAGGATGAAATATGGAAGGCCAGTCTCGAACCGATTAGTACTTCAACAAAGAATTAACTCATTTCCCAAGACATCGGCCTTGGTCTTTTCAAAGAAAATGATAATGATGATGAAGCTAATGATAATATGAAAGAGCTGTTAACACCCAATAGCCTTAAAGGACACTCATCTACTAAGCATAATGATAGAGAGGGTGATGGCGACTACAAGTTCAAGTCCAAGAGAAGAATCAAGGACAACTGGGCCTTTTTCTCTGATGCTGCATAGCCTCTGCTCTGACTCCATGTGTCCCTCCATCCCAGTGTCACTCTCTCTAAAATGCCGTCCATCCTGTGGCTGGAGAAACCTTCTCAAAATGCACGTGAGCTTGGTTTCCTGCTGCTCTAAGCACACAGCCCAACGAATGCACCTGGCTCACAATGAAGGCCCTGCACGATCCAATCCATCACTGCATCCTTCTCATCTGTCAGGCTCTAAGCCCTTCACAGTCCACACCTGGGCAAACCAAACTTCCCGCAAAGCCTTCAGCATGCCACTTGTTCTATCTCCCACCTGCAGCCCCTCTGTATGCAAGCCATCATTGTCCTAGCTAAGTGTGACCTATGCTTCAGAAAGTGGATTGACTCTATGTTTTAGAGGAACCTTTGTTGATAAACCTAACCCATTGCACCACCCAGCTCCTTTAGTGCCCTGTTAAAGAGTGCCTGTGATTTTAAACCAGAGCAACGCTATAGGACCGAGTTGAATTAACTTCCTAGATTGTTTCCAAGGCTGTGACTTCTTGTGCAGGCAGATGACCTCATCTTTCTCCCATGGAACGGTTAGTGGCTCTAACTGCCGGCCTTTAAGTCACTAGTCGAGCACAAGATCATGAGGTCACCAGGGCTCCTTACATGGCCCAGTAAAAACACTGCCTCCTTCAATGGCTCATTATGAAAACAAAAATAACAAAACTGCTGTTGAGTCCATGCTGCCTCATAGCAACCGTATAGAACGGGCCAGATCCCAAACCAACCATCCAAACAGCACTGTTCATTCCACAAAGTTCATTTATATCACCAACTGCAGCAGCATTAGCAGCCTAATGCTGAACCTACAGTGCCAATATACTGGCTCAGAAAAAGTCTCAACTGTCATGAGGTCCATTCTGACGCACAGCAACCCATAGCACAGAGTGGAACTGCTCCTTGGGGTTTCCGATGCTGTAAGAGATGAGAGCGAGAGCCTCATCTTTTTCTCATGGAGCAGGCGGCAGAGTCAAACTACTAACCTTGCAGTTATGAAAGTAATGCTTAACTCCCGATGCGACCAAGATCCCTTACATTAGAACTTTCCAATTCTTCACACACACACACACACACACACACACACACACACACACTCGATGAATCATATCAGAACTGATGACAGTATTTCAATATCGTCTTCTAGATCCAATGCAAAATTCCCTAGATTAAAAGAAAATAGCCAGAGTATGGAAGTTCAACACAGTGTCGGACATAATCCAATGTTTGACTCCTCGTCTTTCTCTGCCTCAGTTTACTCAAATGAAAAATGATGTTTAAAACATGTATGCTGTCTGCTGCGCTTGTCTCAAAAGAAGGTGGAAGATGTATGAGAGAATAATTTAAAAACTTATCATTGCTGTTTACATAAGTTATTTCTTTTTGAAAATGTGGGTTATCCCAAATAGATAAAACCCAACTACACTAAAAAAAAATAACTAGAGATTTTTAGAGGTAAGATTAGCATATTTAGAAAAATGCCATGCTGGATGCTAAATAATACAAACTATCCCTTTGCACCAGACCCTGAAAATTCCTTGACAAATGACATTCTGATCCTGAAAACTGCCAAATTCCATGATGAGTGGCATTCTCTCTCTCTGAGATTCATTGATGTATGTCTATGTACATATCATGCTGATCACATGCAAATATTTATTTTCTCCAAGAATCTTTCTCGAACAGCTAAATTCCTATGAGCACAAGAAGCAATGAGATTCATATAATCCTGAGTCAGCTACAGTTCAATCACTAAAACATTATTTGACAAGTGGTTTCTGATGCCCAGAAGATTTAAGTAAATTCCCTAAAACCCCAGTGTTTTCCTTTTCCTGTATTTAACTCAACTTTCCTGAAAACAGTGTCACCTTGAGGAAAAAGCAATGCCAAGACCCAAAGGAAATGCTTTTAAATTGCGGGAGTATGAGCATATAAAGCTGGAAATGACTCCCTAGGAATTTGGACATTTGACTGGATATGTTTCTTGGACAGAGTGTGGTAGGCAAGACAGAGCATGGATTGTCAAGTGAGGTAGGAGTGTGGACCATCCTTTCAGTAGGTAGTAAGCACCTATTCTAAACCACACCTCCATGAGGCAGACATTGGAACTGTTCTCAAAAGAAACAGAAGGGGAAGCAAGCATCAGATCCATCTCCCAAACACCAAGCTAAAGGAAGTTGCAGAAATTGAGAAACTGATGGTTATGCAAGCACTCTACAAATGAAAAATACTACCTACATTAATTACACTCGTAGAAATGAACATTACTTTCAATTATTTGGGAAACAAAAGTCACAAGATCAATATCTTCACCCCTGCCCAAGAATGGACAGTGTGGTGAACGCCCTTGGTTACAGTCCTTTGATGACTTAGTATGGGGGTAGTTCCTTACACTTGGTGGAAGGATCCCTAGAGGCACCGGTGGTTCAGCATCTGGCTGCTAGCTGGAAGTTTGGCCATTTGAATTCACCCACTGACCGAGCGAGAAAAACCGGACGATCTGCTGTCGTAAAGATTCCTAACCCACTGCCTTGAGTCCACTCTGACTTAGAGTGAGCTTCTCAGTGTTTCTGAGACTGAAATGCATTGTGGGAACAAACAACTTCCTTGTTCTTCTGCAGAGCAGCTCCTTGGTTGGAACCACCATCCTTGCAATTAGCAGCCTAATCCTAACCCATAGAGATACGAGGGCTCTTTACCATCAAGAAATAGCCCATAAAACCCTATGGGGGCAGTTATATTCTATAACCCAGGGGCTACTATGATTCAAAAGTCAGCTCACCAGCATCCAACAGCATCCTTGGTGGTGGGAGCTTGGTGTCCTTGAGGACATAGTGAAAACAAAAGAATGGGTAGGGCAGGACAGTTGTCCACACTGCCCACTGGTGTCCAGGTGCAGGTGCCCTGAAGTTCACCCAGGGAGCCAAGACTAGGAACTCCAGGTCTAGTGGAAGGAATTCACTCATTAAGAAAGTGCCTTTCCAACTGGTTAGTCAGTAATTAAAACTAGTAAAACAGGCTGCTTTATAATGTGAACAAACTAAAGTTGCAGGAACCAGTATTAATGTGATCTGCTGTATGATTTCCATCCTCTCCTATAGCCCCATTTTACTTTATTGCAGTTTGTTATTTCGTGTTTTAAAAGCACATTAAGTTGGGATCCTTATTCACAGTTGAAAGAGATTTAAAGAATGCCACGGATACACCTGAGTCTTGCTCCTGTCAATCCTTCCTGGGGTGATCTTAGACAACATACTTCTCTGACTGTTTCCTCAACTACAAAATGGGGATCATATTCTTAATTGAGTTCAGATAATTAAGGTGCTACTATGGGAAATCCTTGGTGGTACAGTGGGTTGTGTTGGGCTGCAAACCATATGGTTGGTGGTTCAAACCTACCAGGCACTCCTTGGGAGAAAGACGAAGCAATCTGCTATGGAGTAGTTCCACTCTGACCTTTAAGGTACCCTCCTGTCAGTTGGAATTGACTTCATGGCATAGGGCTTTGCAAAAGGGAAAGCACTAAGTCGATTGCCTGGCACAGAATAGGTGTTCAATTAAATGGTCATGATTATTAACAGAGGCTGCTAATGGGAGAATTGGAGCATAGCTAAATCCCTCTTGCTGTAGGAGAAAAAAAAGAGAAAACCTCTCATTCATTTTCTACTCAGGGTGTCTTCTGGTCTTCCAAAAAGAGTTATTTGCTGTGGGGAGGGGGATTTGGTCCAAATGCCTCTGTTTGCTGTGACAGGATTTATAAATAAGTAAAATGCTTCATCAAACATTTATAGTTGTATGTATGAGTCAAAAAAAGGAAAAAGAAAAGAAATTAAGACATGTGGGCTTGGTTTATTTATAGTGACTCCCTGTTTTCTCTCTCCAGCCACAATTCCACAGCTTCGTTTTCATTTGCTTTGGATAGTTCTTGAATGAACTTCACTTCCAAGCAGAGGGTATTAATTATTAAAACGAAGACGAGAAAAAACAGCCCCTGCTGCTCCCCACACACAATGAGGCATTGGATGATGCATCAGAAGGAAGCCACCAGAAGATGGTTTTGGAATTGCCAACACGCGTTCTCAAACAGAGTCAGTCCTTGGCAGAAGTCATCTGAGTAAATGTTCAGTAGGCGCCTACTATGTGCAGAGCAGGGGCTCTGCCAGACAAGTTGGGGGCACAGATGGATTAGACTTGGTCTCTCATTCATCTCCCAGTGAAGGAAGAGCACCCCCAGCACAGGAAGGGAGGAGGTGTGGACGCACCAAGTAGACAAGAGAGCAAAGTGCATTGGACAGCTGAGGGGACAAATCCCGCTTAGGTGGTATTCCTTCTCTGGGAAAAGAACAGCTTTGGGTCACACAGGCTTAGCTCAAATACCTGTTCCCAGTACTAACTGATTCTGGGATTTCAGGCATGTCATAATCAAGTCATTTTTGACACCGGTGTGATGGTGTGATGACATCTCCCTGGCAAAATCATTATGAGGCTTTAATATGAACCATGTGAAATGTTGGCCAAGTCATAGACATTCATTAAATAGGAAGCATTTAATAATGATAACCCTGGACTTAACAGAGGGCATTGGTAGCTTCAATGGAGCTACCTTCTATTCCAGGAACAAAGGGATCAGATCTTGGTGATCCACAGGGTTTTCACTGGCCCGTCCTCAGGAGTCGACCACTGGCCATTTCTTCTTACTCTGTCTGAGTCTAGGAGCTCTGTTAAAACCATTTAGCAGGAAAGCCACATGCTAGCTCCCACTAATAGATGGGGGGGGGGGTGTGTCTGAGATGTATTGGTTGGGAATTAAAGCCAAATTCCCTACTTGGAAGATGAGAGGTCTACCACGTAACTACTAGCACACAACCACTAGTCTTACTAGGAGTTACTGCCTCCTACTAGGCCCACAATTAAAACCAAAACAAATCCATTCCTCTCAAGTTGATTGCAATTCATAACAACCCTACAGAACAGAGTGGAACTGCCTCTCAGGGTTTCCTAGGCTATAACAGAAGCACCGTGTGGCATCTTTTCTCCAAGCAATATCTGGTGGAGTAGATTGTGGGCTTGAACTCCTCACCTTTTGGTTAGCAGCTGAATGCCTTTAACCATGATGCCACCCAAGGTTCTTGCCAGCACGTAACACTGTCATTGAGCCAATTCCAACTCCTAGTGACCCCATCGGGCAGAGTAGAACTACTCCTTAGGCTTTCTGAGAGTGTAAATCTTTATGGGAGCAGATAGCCTCATTGTTCTCCCATGACTTGGCTGGTGGATTCGAACTATTAACCTAGCTTTTCAGTCCAATGGATAACCAACTAAACTACCAGGCTCCTCACCAACAGGAGTCAGTGTTGAATAAGTATGACAACCTCATTTCCTTTGCTTGAGATTACTCTGTTCACTCCCAACTGCACTCATCTTCCAACAATCCCAACTACGATAGGCTTACATGACCACTGTCATTCTGGTTCCCCAGCAAGTATAAGCCACCTTCCCTGAACCCAGCCTCTGCCTACTTCAGAATCTACCCATTAATTCATTTATTGATTTGTTAAATATCGATGGAATGCCTGCTCTGTGAGAAAATGCACAGGCCATTGCAATTCAGCAAAGAGGAAAAACAGAACCCCTACCTGCACTGAGCTTCCATTTTCTTATGGGACACAGTGATGACAACAACAAAAATCTTAGTAAATCACAGGTATATCAGATGGTACTACACACCACTGGGAAAGATAAGGGAGGGAAGCGGATAGGGATTTCTTGGGCAGAGCAATGTCCTAAAAGATAGAAAGACCAGGGTAGGCCTTATGCAGATTGTAACATCTAAGAACAGACCAGCAGGGAGTCTTAGCAGGGAAAATGAGAGGACAGCAGGTGAAATGCTCAAAGGTCAGAGCAGGTAAGGCCACAGACCATCTCTCACCTTGGTCTTCTAGAAGGAGTGAAGAAGCACAGCGGTCTCATTTTGCAGAACAACTCCGCTTCTCCCACAGACTAAGATAAGCAAGTGGCACCTTGCCAGGTGATATTTATCCAAAGTCCACATTATATTCCAGATCCCCTTGCAGAGGGGTCTAGGGGAGGAGATGAGCCAGTCAGGGTGAGATGTAACAACAATGAAAAATACAACTTTCCTCTAGTTCCTAAATGTTTCCTCCCCACTCCCACTATCATGACACGAATGCTACCTTGCAAGTCTGGCTAGACCAGAGGATGTACACTGGTACAGATAGGAACTGGAAAAACAGGGAATCCAGGGCGAATGAGCCCTACAGGGCCAGTGGTGTGAGTGGCAATAAAGGGAGGGTAGAGGGAGAGTGGGTAGGAAAGAGGAAACCGATTACAAAGAAGTATATGTGACCTCCACCCTGGGGGATGGACAACAGAAAAGTGGGTAAAGGGAGATGTAGGACAGGGCAAGATATGACAAAATAACAATTTATAAATTATCAAGGGCTCATGAGGGAGGGGGGAGCAGGGAGGGGAAAATGAGGACCTAATGCCGGGGGCTTAAGTGGAGAGCAATTGTTTTGAGAATGATGAGGGCAATGAATGTACACATGCGCTTTACACAATTTATGTGTGTATGGATTGTGATAAGAGTTGTATGAGCCCCTAATAAAATGATTTAAAACAAACAAACAAACATATATACCAACAAACAGTCCTTGAACTAACTACAAAAAAAACCAAAAAGACAGACGTTCGGCTGTGTGCCCTGCTCTCTATAACTCTGACTCATGGGGCAAGCATATGGCTCTAGGCTTGGTTCACAGGTTGGCCCACCAACTCATTCTCAGGGCTTGAGCTCTATCAGGGTAGGAACTCACAGCAGCCTCCAAGGTACTGCCTATGGAATAAATGCTGAGTAGGCAAGGAGGGTTGGGGGTGCAGTGGCTTGGGGCTCAGCCGCTAAGGGAGAAGTCTTCTGTTTAAACACACTCCCAGAGAAGCAAGTTCTGTTCACCCAAGGGCTACAGCCCAGGAAACTCGGTGGAGTGGGCTTCCTCCTCTGTCAAGGAGCCCTGGTGGTGGTTAAGTTCAGCTACTAACACAAAGGTTGACCATCAGAACTCACCAGCAATTCCTGGGAGGAAGATGTGGCAATGGGCTTGCATAAAGATTAAAGCCTCTAAGACCCTCTGGAGGAGCTCTACTCAGGGTTGCTATAAATTGGAATCAACTTGACAGTAAGGAATATGGTGTGGTCTTACGCTGGGGTCTAGTAGGAGGAATCAAATCTAAATATGATTTAAAACAATAACCAAAAAAGGAAGGTTTTGGTGTTCCCTGGGGACTTCGTTGCTCTGTTCCGCTTGCTGTTCTGTTGCATGCCCTTAGTGTTTTGCCTTGGTGTTTTGCATGGTGATAGTTCTCTTAGTCCAATAAATTTAATTACTCACAAATTCACAGCATCTTTTGGGGTACAAGGGAGGATGTCTGACTCATATTCAAAGAACAGAGGTTCCACAAGGAATATGCCTGTGTTCACGGCCTCATTGTGTGACCTGGGAAAGATGCCTTAACCTCTCTGTGAAGGAGGTCCTCCGTTTTTAAAACAAAGGTAATAATAGAATTCATTTCAAAGGTCTAATGTTAAGATAAGATGAGTTAATTGTGGATAAATGTATACCATAATATCCGAGTTGGAGTAAGCTAACTTAAGATGGAATTAATGTTTGGAGAAATGGATATATAAATGTTGATTGATTCATGTACCATGGGTTATCAGTACTCACAACAGCATGGATGACACTTACAGATGCTAGTGTAAGTTGAAAAGAAGCCAAACAAAGAAGTAGAGTTCCATATACATGAAGAAAAGAATAGAAACCCTAATTGCTGATGGCAGAAATCAGAGTACAAATTACCTCTGAAGAGTAGGTATTGTAGCTATTGCCTTAGAGAAGAAGGAAACTTAGAGTGCGGGCAATATTCTGTCCTAGAGATGTCCAGCAGGACTGTCTGTGAGGATGGGCTTTCCCACTGTCTGTGCTGGACAATACGCACTAGCCATATGGGACTATCGTTTATGTGAAACTTGGCTTGTGAGATTACAGCCAAATTTGTTTGCATTTGACAATGTTGAATGTAAATAGCTATATGTGGCTGGTGGCCACTCTATAGAGAGGCACAGGTTAATATCTTTAGTCTGGATGGTGCTATATGAGTGAATACATATGGGATATAAAAACACATACACCCCCACCACACCAAGGCAAAACACTAAGGGCATGCAATGGAACAGCAAGGGGAACAGAGCAACGAAGTGCCCAGGGAACACCAAAAATAGACTTTGGGGCCAGGGTGTGGCACCCCATCAGACTCAACCAGAAAACACTCTGAAAGGCCAACAGACCATCTTTGAACAATCTACAGGTTTTTCTTTTCTTTTTTTCCCTTTTGTCATTGGTTTTGTTGTTGCTTTGTTTTCTTTGGTTGTTTTGTTATGCTCTGTCTTGTTTTTGTGCATGTTATTATTTCCACAGGTCTGTCTAAATAAGATAGGCTGGATGAAAAATCTGGATGAGAAAACAACAGGACCAATGCTTCTGAGGGGACATGGGAAAGGAGGAGGTGGGGGGAAAGGAAGTGGTGTTAACAAACCCAGGGACAAGGGAACAACAAATGATCCAAAATTGGTGGTGAGGAGGGTATAGGAGGCCTGGTAGGGCTTGCTCAAGGGTAATATAACTGAGAGGAATTACTGAAACCCAAATGAAGGCTGAGCATGATAATGGGACAAGAGAAAAGTAAAAGGAAATAGAGGAAAAAACTAGGAGGCAAAGGGCATTTATAGAGGTCTAAACACAGGCATGTACATATATAAATCTATTTATGAGGATGGGGAAATACATCTATGTGCATATGTTTATAGGTTTAATATTAAGATAGCAGATGGACATTGGGTCCCCACTAAAGTACTCTCTCAGTGCAAGAATACTTTGTTGTATTAAACTGGCATTCCATCATTCTCACCTTCCCGACACGATCACTGAAGACAAATTGATGCATAAGCAAAAGTGGTGAAGAAAGCTGATGGTGCCCAGCTATCAAAAGATATAGTGTCTGGGGCCTTAAAAGCTTAAAGGTATACAAGCAGCCATCTAGCTGAGAAGCAACAAAGCCCACATGGAAGAAACACTCCAGCCTGTGTGATCATGAGGTGTTAAAGGAATCAGGTATCAGGCATCAAAGAACAAAAACTCAAATCATTGTGAATGAGGGGGAGTACAGATTGGGGACCCAAGACCCATCTGTGGAACATCGCCTTACAGAAGTGCCATGGGGAGGAGACGAGCTAGTCAGGGTGCAGTGTAGCAACGATGAAACATACATCTTTCCTCTAGTTCTTAAATGCTCCCTCCCCTCCCCTCCTCCCTTCTTCCCCACCGCTATCATGATCCCAATTCTACCTTACAAATCCGGCTAGACCAGAGCATGTACACTGGTACACATAGGAACTACAAACACAGGGAATCCAGGACAAATGAACCCTTCAAGACCAGTGGTGAGAGTGGTGATACCAGGAGGGTGGAGGGAGGAGGATGGGGTGGAAAGGGGGAACCAATTACAAGGATCTACATATAACCTTTTCCCTGGGGAATGGACAACAAAGAAGTGGGTGAAGGGAGACGTCTGACAGTGTAGGATATGACAAAATAATACTAATTTATAAATTATCAAGGATTCATGAAGAAGGGGCTAGTGGGGAGGGAAGGGGAAAAATGAGGAGCTGATATCAAGGGCTCAAGTAGAAAGGAAATGTTTTGAAAATGATGATGGCAAATGTACAAATGTGTTTGACACAATGGATGGATGTATGGATTGTGATAAGAGTTATACGAGCCCCCAATAAAGTGATTTTAAAAAATACATAAATACATACATATGGGATATATAAATGTATATATATGAATAAATAGCTGCAAATATCTATTAATAATTGCAATATGGATGCCTGGAGTTTGCATCTAGGAAAATTGGTGATTAGTGAATATAATGAACTAGTACTGACCATCTTGAATCAAACAATCACATGGTATTATTTGAAGAATGCCAAATTAATGGAGAATGGCATCCTATGCATCAGCAAAAGGAACGTTTTAAGATGTATCTTGAAGCATAAGGCTAACTGTGATAAAATAATATCTATATACCTACAAGGTGGTTCAATTAATACAACTATTATTCAAATTGACATACCCACCACTGAAGCTAGTGATGAAAAAGTTGAATAATTCTACCAATTTCTTCAGCCTGAAACTGATCAAACATATGATCAAGATGCATTGGTGGTTACTCGCAATTGGAATGCCAAAGTTGGAAACAAAACAGAAGGGACAGTGATTATTAACTTGGTGGGGGAAAAAAAACAAAGCTGGATATATGGTTATGTATTTTACTAGACCAATAACTTCCTTATTGCAAATCCTTTTCCCCAACAACAGTAACAGCAACTGTACATACGAAGGTCATCTGAATGAATACACAGGAATCTAACTGATTACATCTGTGGACAGATATGTTGGAGAAGCACAACATTAACAGTAAAAACCAGGCCAGCGGCCAACTGTGAAATGGACTACCAAATGCTCTTTTAAGTTCATGTTGAAGAAAATTTAAACAAGACACCAAATAAATCCTTGCATATATCTCACTAGAATTATGAGAACTTCTCCAGAATAGACTTGACGCACTGGACACTGATAACAGGAGATCTGAGGGGTTGTAGGATGACATTAAAAATCACACACGTCGGGGCGGAGACAAGCCAGTCAGGGTACGATGTAGTAATGATGAAATATACAACTTTCCTCTAGCTCCTAAATGCTTCCACCACCCCCACCCCCACTATGATGATCCCAATTCTACCTTCCAAATCTGGATAGACCAGAGGATGGACACTCGTACAGATAGGAATCCAGGGTGGATGATCCCTTCAGGATTAGTGGTGAGTGGTGCGTGGCGATACCGGGAGGGTAAAGGGAGGGTGGGTTTGAAAGGGGGAACCGATTACAAGGATATACATGTGACCTCCTCCCTGGGGACGGACAACAGAAAAGTGGGTGAAGGGAGATGTTGGACTGTACAAGAGATAACAAAATAATAATTTATAAATTATCAAGGATTCACGAGGGAGGGGGGAGCGGGGAGGGAGTGGAAAAAATGAGGAGCTGATGCCAGGGGTTTAGGTGGAGAGCAAATGTTTTGAGAATGACGAGGGCAATGAATGTACAAATGTGCTTTACACAATTGATGTATGTATGGATTGTGATAAGAGTTGTATGAGCCCCCAGTAAAATTATTTTTAAAAATGCACACAAGGGACTTCCAGCAAGATGGCGACTGAGTAAGACATACGCATGGGTCTCTGCAGAAATTAGCACAGGAGAGCGAGTAAGAGGAAAATTTCACAATGCGGGTCACAGCAGGAGCATCATAAAGATAAGTAAGCGCAGATCTGCTAGGTTTTGAGGAGGTGGGGGCTTTTGGTTTGCTAATGTGGAGGCTGGCTAGCATTTAACTTTAGCCTCAGCCAGAGCTGGGAACCTTTGGAGGCAGCTAAAGGGCTTTATCTCAACACAGCCACAGCTTGCTGCCACCTCAGGGTAGGGTTTAAACTGCTCCAGCCCAATGGCCAGGCATTGCAGCTTAGCTATATTGTTATGTTTGTTTCCAGCTCTTCTCTCTTTCTCCCCACAGTCTCAGGGGGCTCAGTTTTTGTTTTTTTTTCTATTTATCCTTTTCTCTAACCTATTCCCTCACACGCCACTGCTGGCTTCCAGACCACTCCCCTTATCATAGGGCATTTAAGCCTGCCCTCCACTCACCTGGGGTAGCTCCACCCTTCGCAGTGTAACTTGAGGCTAAAGAAATCCCACCCACCTTCCTCCAGGGGAAATCATGCCCATCTACTCACTGTCTACAGTGCCTATACCCCACCCACCTTCCACCAGGTGAAATCCCACCTGCCCATCCACTCTCTCTAGAGCTTAAGACTTGTATGGGGAATTCCTACCCATCTTCCGCGGGAAGACCCGCCTATGTGGGTGGGGTAGCTCCTATCCGTCCTCTGTGGTCCCACATGACTGAGGGAACTTCCGCCTGCCCACCCTAGTGCCTCACACGGCCTAAGGCAGCTCAGCCAACATTCAACATTCTTCAGCGCTCCACACTGCTGCAGGAACCTCTGCCCAACCTCCGCAGCGATCTAGCTGACCAGGGCAATTCCACCCACGATCCACAGTGTTCTACACCAAAGCGGGCACACCTACCTAACTTCTATGGCACTCCTCTAGCAGCAAGCAGCCCCACAGGCCCTGTGTGGTGCCCCAAGCAGCTGTGGGTCACACCATCGTGGTTTCTTGTGAGATCACCCAGTGCAGCACCATCCTCACAGGTCCACAACCACTGAACCAGTGTTGCCTGAGAGGACACTGCCCTTCAAATAACAAAATACTGGTTGACTAGGGAAAGAGTGAAGCCACAGGAGGATAAAGCAGTGGAACAATCCTATAGTGTAATTAGCTGCAGGGAGTTCGAAGAAGCATTCCTATGAGTCTCCCAGTGAGAGCCCAGTGCTCTTTGAATCTCTGGAAAATGGCACCGGGATCCTATAAACAATGCTACACAAACAGCAATCAGCCCCAATGACCTCAACAAAAAAACAGGAGAAACAAAAGGCAATGTCAGAAGATGTCGTTAACCTAACGGTGTGCATAGAAGAAGCAGACTTGACCTGCCACAGAAAGAAATGTTCAGAATGCAGCTTGGAGTCATGCAGCATATGAGGGAAACAATACAGAAAGAGGATGAAATGATAGAGGAGATAAAGACCATACACTAAAGGGAAATATGAGAGCTTAGGGATGAGATAACAAGAACCAGTAGCAGACTCATGGATTTTGCCAACCGAACGGAGGAGGCAAAGAACTGTACCAGTGACATAGAGGACGGTCAAGTAGACTTCAAGAAACATGAACAAAACTCTAATAAGATCATCAGAGAAGTTGAAGAAAATCTAACAGCTATGTCTGATGCTATGAAGAGGAACAACAGAATAATTATCAGAATAATTGCATTACTTGAGGAACACACAACAAAGAAGTCAAATGCAAAAATAGTGAGATAATTCTTGGAGGAAAACTTCCCCACTTAATGAATGAAAACCAGGCAACAATTCAGGAAGTTGAAAGAACACAAGTCAGATGGAATCCCAAGAAGTTAGCGAGGTACATAATATTTGAACTATCCAACTTTGAGGAAAAAGGAGAAAATCATGAGAGCAGCTAGGGAAAAACAAGCAGTCACGTATAAAGGTTCCCAAATAAGAATATGCTCAGACCTATCAGCGGACACTATGAAGAAGAGGAAAGAGTGGAGTAACATATTCCAAAAACTGAAGGAAAATAACACAAACCCAAGAATATTCTACGCAGCCACTGCAGGAAATAATGCTAAGCAAAGTAAGCCAAGCACCAAAGGACGAGTACAATATGAGTCCGCTGAGATAAGCTTAAAAATGCGAAAGGGGCACAGGGGCTACTGTATACATACATTCATGGGGTGAGCTCCAGGTAGTATGGCAGGGGCCAGACCAAATCCAGGTATGCCAACTAATAAGGAGGAGGAAAAAGAAAAAAAAAAAAGACATGGGTAGCAGGGGAACAGGGCACTAACCCACCCAAGGGGAGGTTATTGTTTATATATCCACAGGGAAAGAGGGACCAGACTTCAAACTGGTGCTCCAAGGTGTGAATGCAACATACTGACATGAAGTCAGGAACCAATAGTGCGGTTGAATGGGCCTGCTTCAATCCTAACTATGTGGACAGTCTATTCCCTACAGAATAATTCACTTCAGAGGACAGCACTGAAGCTACAACTCAGGGAGAGGGACATTTCTGATCAGAGCACAGAGGAGCAAATGAAGGGGGAGGAAGAGTGAGTGAAGCACACCCTGGCCCACCAAGCCCTGAGGATGATATTCCTGCTCAAAGCAGCCAATGCACAGAGAGGACCACAGGGCCAGCCCCACTATGAGACACGATGTCCCTCATTGACCCATAGCGCCATGGGGGACTACACTGGGGACAGTGTGGGAATTGCGCCTGATCTGACTGAACCACATCAAGGTAAAACACTAAGGGTGTGCAACAGAACGATAAGGGTAGCAGAGCATCGAAATCCCCAGGGAATACAAAAAAAATAGACTTTGGGTTCAAGCTGTGGCACCCAATCAGACTCATCCAGAAAACTCTCCTAAAGGTCCGCAAACAGACCTTGAACTATTTATAGGCTTTTCTTTTTTTTGTTATTGGTTTGTTGTTGTTTTCTTTTCTTTTGTTGCTTTCTTTTGCTCTGTCTTGTTTTTTGTGCATATTATTGTCTCTGCAGGTCTATCGAGAAGGGATAGGCGCGATAAACAATTTGCAGGAGAAAACAATAGGACCAATGGTTCTGGGAAGATATGGGAGACAGGAAGGCAGGGGAAAGGAAGTGGGTATTAACCAACCCATGGACAAGGGAACAACAGTGATCTAAAATCATTGGCAAGGAGGGCGTAGGAGCTCTGGTAGTGCTTGATCAAGGGTAATGTAACTTAGAGGAATTACTGAAACCCAAATGAAGGCTGAGCATGATCGTGAGACAAGAGGAAAATAAAAGGAAACAGAGGGAAGAGCTAGGAGGCAAAGGGCATTCATCGAGGTCTAAAAACAGGCATGTACATATGTAAATATATTTTTATACGACAATGAGGAAACAGATCTATGTACATATGTTTATAGGTTTAGTATTAAGGTAGCAGATGGACATTGGACCTCTACTCAAATACTCCTTCAATGCAAGAACACTTTGTACTATTAACTTGGAATTCCATGATGCTCACCTTCCTG
>NW_022111310.1:20974917-21034769 GCF_000313985.2 Echinops telfairi
ACAAATGTACAAATGTGCTTGACACAATGGATGGATGTATGGATTGTGATAAGAATTGTACGATTCCCCAATAAAATGATTTAAAAAAATTAAGGGCTTGAAGGTAAACAAGTGGCCATCTAGATCAGAAGCAACAAAGCCCACATGGAAGAAGCACACCAGCCTGTGTGATCATGAGGTGTCAATAGGATGAGGTATTAGACATTAAAAACAAATAATCATATCATTGTGAATGAGGGGAGTGTGGAGTGGAGACCCAAAGTCCATCTGTTGGCAACTTGACATCCCCTTATAGAAGGGTCTTGGGGAGGAGATGAGCCAGTCAGGGTGTTGTATAGCACCGATGAAACATACAACTTTCCTCTAGTTCTTTAATGCTTCCTTCCCCCCACTATCATGATCCCAATTCTACATTACAAATCCAGCTAGACCACAGCATGTACATGGGTACAGATAAGAGCCAGAAACACAGGGAATCCAGGACAGATAAACCCCTCAGGACCAATAATGAGAATGGCGATACCAGGAGCATAAGGGAAAGGTGGGGAGCAAGGGGAATGGATCACAATGATCTACATATAACCTCCTCCCTGTGGGACAGACAATGGAAAAGTGGGTGAAGGGAGACATTGGTCAATGTAAGACATAAAAAAAAATTATTATTTATCAAGTGTTAGTGAGGGAGAGAGGGTTGAGAAGAGAGAGGAAAAATATTAGGAGCTGATACAAAGTGTTCATGTAGAAAGAAAATGTTTTGAAAATGATGATGGCAACAAATGTACAAATGTGCTTGACACAATTGTGATAAGAGTTGTATGAGCCTCCAATAAAAAGATTTAAAAAATCATACATGGAAAAAGGAAATGGTCATTAAAAAACAAGAAAGAGCAAAGTTAGAAGAAATTTGTTCTTGAACATAGACTCATTGAAGAAATGATGGAAGTAAAAGGGCTTAATAGAAAATACCAAAGGCCAGCTTGAGAAGACAGAGGATCCAATGTGCACAGATCAGGAATCAGAGCCAAAAGGGAAGAATATACTCAACATATCTGATGGTGAAAGCAATGAAGAAAAAAATTCAAGTCTGAGTGGAAATATTAAGAATTCTATGGGCAAAATATCAAATGATGCATCAAAAGGTGGAAGGAATACACCAAGTCAGTCTATCAAAACTAACTCATTGTGATTCAATGATTTCAAGGGATGATATATAATCAAGAACTGATGGTCTGATGGAAGAAGTCCAAGTTATACTACGGCATTAGCAAAAACATGGCTCTAGGAATTTTTGGAATATAAACTGAAATGTCTCAATAAGCTGATGAAGCACTGCCTTATCTATGCCAAGAAATTTGGAAAACCTGGGGAACTATTTGGAAGAGGTCCCTATTTGTGCCTCTTATACAGAAAGGTGACCCACAAGAATGCATAAATGATGAAAACAGCATCATTAACATCACAGCATCATTAATGCCATATGCAATACAGTTTTGCTGAAGATCATTCAACAATGATTGCAAAAGTACTTTGACAAAGCGTTTAGAAACTCAAGCTATATTTAAAGAGAATATGGGATAAGGGATAGCATAATTGATGTCAGACGGGTCTTATTTGAAAATTAAAAACATCTGTGTTTCATTTATAGTGCAAAGCCATTCAATTGTGTGGTCCATAGCAAACTTTAGATAATATTGAGAAGAATGGGGGTGCCAGAACACTTCATGCCGAACCTGTAAATGGACCAAGAGACAGTTGTGCTAACAAAACACAGAATGTGTGGTTTAAAATAAGGAAAGGTATTGGTCAGGACTGTTTTCTTTTACCATTACTTATTTAACCTGAATGCTGCCCAAATAATCAGAAAATCTGAACTGTATGAAGAAGAACACTACTTCAGGAGAGAAGTAAGGCTTATTAACAACCTGAGATATGCAGAATAATTGCTAAAATGGAGAACTTGAAGCCCTTGCTGATGTAGCTCAATGACTGCAGTCTTCACTATGAATTGCAAATCAATGTAAAGAAAACCAAAATCCCACAGCTGGATCAAGAGATATCAACATCAGAACGTCATGATAAATGGAGAAAAAAATCCAAGTTGTCAAGGATTTAATGTTGCTTGGATCTACAATCAATGTTTATGGAAGCAGCAGTCAAGAAATCAAAAGACAGAGTACATTAGACAAATCTGTTGTACCAGATCCCTTGAAAGTATGGAATACCAGGGTTGTAACTGTGAAGAGTAAGTTTTGTTTTTCCCAAAACATGGTATTTCCAGTGTCCTCACATGCATGTAAAAGTTGGACAATAACTACGGAAGACCCCAACTGCTATATTTGAATTACAGTATTGGGTAGAATATTGAAAATACTGTGGGTTGCCAGAAGAACAAACACATCTGTCTTGGAAAAAACAGAAGCAGAAGGGTCCTTAGAAATAAGGATGGAGAGATAGGAATACACTTGAGCTCTATTAAAGTTTTTAACATCACCATACTTGAGTTATCCATCAAAAAGATTAATCTAAATGCTCTGCCTCAAAAGATTCTCACACACAGTAACATAAGGAAGACCACTCCTTTGTTTCCAATTCTGCAGTTATTAAACTGAGGTGGACAGGATTTTTGAGAGGCCGCAGAGCCTGCTAGTGGTAGAAGAGGGGAAAAGCCCAGTCCAAACCTCTCTTCTCACCAGCAGGAGAAAGATAACACAAAATGGCCTTTGGAGGTAATTTCACTTAAGTTTCTTCAATCAAGTTGTAATTTTTGAAAACTTGCTAAGTGCCAGGCATTGTTGCAGGTGTTTGAAATTGAGCAGCAGACAAAGCATGGGGTGGAAAAATTTCATGGAACATGCATTAAAAATCTTCCCTCACTTCTCTCCACCGTGGGCCAAATTGTATACAATCAGAAACAAAAATAAAGGTTTATTAGTTGCCAGTTTTCTTTCACATAGCCCTTTATTTGAATTCTGCATATTTTCTGAACCAAATGATCTTCCATGCTTTAACTCTTTTGTGTAAAGAGGAAGGGATAAAAGAAGTTATGCCGGGAAAATATTAACCAAAAGAGTGCTCATACACTGATATTTAGACAAATAGATTTTAAGGCAAAAAGCCTTATTAGCATTAAAGATTATCATTACTTAGAGGTTGAAGATCAATTCTTCAGAAGACAACAGCAATCCAAACATGCATTTGCTTAGCAATGTAGTCACAAAGATATAAAGCAAACTTTGGCAAAAAATAAATTAAATTGACCAGTGCATCATTTGAGTGGAAGATTTTAACACATTTGTATTAGAATTGACAATAGCAAAAAGAAGCAAGTAGACAAAAATTAGATATAAGCATTTAGATCAATAAAATTAACAGGTAGGATCTAATGGTTATAGATTGAAACATTTGCCTGATAATTGCAAAACAGAGCTTGTTTTGCTAGCACACAGGGACCATTTACAAAAAGTAGTCTTGTTCCCGGGTAAATAGTGAGCCTGAGCAAACAATAAAGAATTAATCAGTTTCCATCACAAAATACAGCAATGTCAATAATTAAAAATACATATATTTAGAAATGTAAACAAAATATATACTATATAATAAATGGTTTAAAGAAGACATCAAAAATTGCAAAACACATAGAACTAGATATTTATAAACATTACCTATCAAAACAATAAAGTTAAAGAAAGCAATAATTAAAAGACAGGCACTTTTTAGGCTGGATTTTGTTACTGATGTTAAGAACCTACACGACAGAACATACACCATTTAACAATTTCATGTCGATGTACAATTCAGTGACATTTATTATATTCTTGGAGGTGTGAAACCATTTTCACCAGCCCTTTCTGAATGATTTTCCCTCATTATCATAAACTCAAATCCAGTACCACTGAATGGACTCCTAGTGACCCTGTAGGACAGAGCAGAATTGCTCCTGAGGGTTTCTGAGACTGTGAATCTTCCAGGGAGCAGACAAGTTTCTCTTACTCCCCCACAGAGGCTGGAGGCTTTGAACTATGAACTGCTGTTAGTAGCCAAAGGCTTCGCCCTTAACACCACCCCAGCTTTAACATAAGCTCGATGACCCCCTGGAATGGCTGTTGTACTCATTGCTGTTGTCAATTTGGGATCTTATGAGAACCAAGGTTCAAGGAAGGCATTCTTTCCTGGTGAAACTTTTGCTTGGCAGCAGTCATAACTTTTAATGAAGATATTAAATAATCTGAAAGACTGGAATTGAATGAGCTAGTTATTTAGTTCAGGAAGTTAAATTTTTAAAAAGTAGCATAGACCTATAAATGAGATAAAAAGAAGGGAATTAATGGTGTAGAACATAAAGACTAAAGTATCAACAAACTCTGGGCTAGTTTTTTTTTCTTTTTGAACTTTTTATTGTTCATTGGGTGAAGTTTGACAGAGCAGATCATCAGTTTTATGTTCAATGGGGCGAACACATTTCCTTACACCTCCTTCACTGCAATCCCCTTAATGTACCATTATTTATCCCATCCCCTCACTCCCACTCCCACCTCAATCTGTGGTTCTTATTTTCATTCCTTCTTCTTCCCTAACCCTTCTGAACTTTGTTCTCCGGTAAATACTGCCCTTTTGATCTCAAATGGTTGACGATGCTAAGGTGCACATACCTCATTGGTATTCTTGTTCCTCTTGTAGACCGAATACTATTTTCCTGAGAATTAAGCTCCAGGTTGACTTCAGTTCCAGACCTGGAAGAGTGACTAAGGGCAGAGTCTCAATGGTTCCACAAATCTCTACCCTACCAGTAAGCCTGTAGGGTAAATCAAAATCTCATTTATGATTTTGAGTTTTGTTTCATATTTTTTTCTCCCAATCTATCCAGAGCCTTCCAGTGTGACCCCTTTCAAGGCAGATGGTTGTGGCGGTCAGGCATCATTAGAGCTACCCTCAGGCTCATGGAGACTGATGTTCATGAGGTCTGTTAGTCCAGGGGACTAATTGTTTTCATATATTTCTATTTTCATCTTTCCTCTAGGCAGGGGGAGACCAAAAGCTGCACCTTAGATAGCGTTTAAGACCCCTGTCACTACCAAAAAAGGAAAGTATAACATAGGTTCCCAAACTTCCTAGTCTGCTGCTCTCTTTTCCCAGCAACCTCTGGTAGCATAATGGCTAAGTGTTGGGCTGCTCACAGCAAAGTCAGAAGTTCAAAACTACCGCTGTTCTGTGGGAGAAAGATGAAACTTTCTACTCCCGTTAAGAGTTGCAGTCTTAAACTCACAGAGGGCAGTTCTACCTTGTCTTATGTGTCACTATGAGTCAGTATTGACTCGATGGCAGTGGGTCTTGAATTTTCAGGTGCCTTTTTAAGAAAAAAAAAATCAGTCTCCTGCTGGTAATTAAAAAAACTTTTGCACATAGTTCATAAACCAGAATAAAATGTAGTTATCTGTGTTCTGCAGCCCCTTGGACTGTTCTAGCATGCCTCCCCCCAGGGGAGAGACAGTGAATTGTCTTTGTGGATTGTGTTATGCCCATTAATTTTGCTGCTATCCAAGACTATGGTCTTGAGCCCTCAGGCCCAGCAATTTTTCTCCTCTATGCTCCACCACCTTCATGGATATATTTACAGTAAAGATAAATATCAGGAACAAATATTCTCAGCCAAATTATATGTATTTGTGAGTTAGTTCCCACTTTTCCTCCCATACTGGTTCTACCTGTATGTCTACCCATCCATTAACAGGCAGATGACCATTAGTGCAAGATGTGTAAGTGACAATACTTACTTCTGTTGCCTTGAACTCCTGCCCCCCTTTCACTGTCTCCCCTGCTTCCATCATTTTTGCCAACCTTTCCCTTCAGCCAAGTTAACAAATGTCTACCCTTGGGACAGTGGCTTCTCTTTCCTTTCCTCCCATCCTGGGCAACTATCAAAACATGCTTCTTTTAGTGTGAGACCACACGCCTGGCTTTTTACAATAGTGGTCTTATGCATTATCTGTCCTTTCATGATTAACTGATTTCACTCAGCATACTGTCCTCCAGGGTCACCCATGTCCCAGGTGTCTCGTAGACTTATCTTGCATTCCATTGCATGTATAAGCCAAAGTTTGTCTGTCCATTCTTTCATTGATGGGCAATTGGGTTGTTTATATCTATTTACTATTGTGTGCAGGGCTGTGGTGAGCATAAGTAAGCTACTTCTTTTTATGTGATTTAATACATATAATATATTCCATATTTTAATTACATCAAGTAGAACTTTACAATTACTACAACAATCACTTTCCAACCATTCTTTTCATACATGGACTCCTTGACATTATCTCCCTTTTATAACACCCCCCACACCGCTGTATCCCCCTTTCCCTGAACTCCTTATTCTACCTGCTGCCCCTATAGGTTCATGAATCCTGGGTTTCATATACCATAAAATGGAAAAGCATATAAAGCAGGTTCCAGAGGATGACCTCCACTGACATAACACCACTGGGATACACTCTGCTATGAATGAACAAAAGCAAAAAATATAAACCCAAACCAGAAAATTTTGGAAACTAGATCAGGTCCAGTTTGTGTCATAGCGGGGAATCTACTGACCAAGTTTTAACAGCTCACACCAGATTTATGCCTTTGATCTTCTTTACCCTCTCTCTCAAGCATTCTACTTAGTGACTACTTTCCTCCCATCCCTCAATTTTAGATAGGGGGGTTCTCTGGAGGCTTATTTCATGTAGTTTCACAAATGACTCTTGTGCTCCCACTCTCATCCATCACCTTCTGCACACAGGATTCTGACAATTTAGGTTTGGATGCTGATTGCTCTTTTGACTTTAGATTATATGGATTCCAATCCTTTGGTGACTGATGATGGAGTGCTTCTTCCAGGTGTACTTAGTTGACATCTCACTTAGATAGATGGCTGCTTGTTTGCAGACAAGCCTTTAAGGCCCCAGACGCTATTTTATCTAATAGCCAGGCACCATCTAAATTGTTTGCCACATTTCGTATCTTCTGTGTTCCCTAAGTGAGGGCAACTATCAAGAAGGACCATGATGTAACAACTAATTGGTATTAAGTTGGAGCTTGGATTAAGTGTGAGTCTCACATCCATTCCTGGATCTAAGTTTTTTTTTTCCTTTTAATTTGCTGTAACTTGGGAGTTAATACCTATGTCATTTCATCCCATAGTTCAATCATGGATTGTACATGTACATGAGTTACTTCTTTTAAAAACAATAAAATAGCTAACATATCAATAAGACTGAGAGAATTAGCCCAAATAGACCCATATGTGGAATAAAATAGGGGAGATCATTCCACACATGCTCATAATATACACACATACCGCACACACAAATAATACTATTTGCTAAGTAGCCAGAGACTATCATTTTAAAGTGCATTGGGTAAAAGATTGCAAGAGGGGGATGAGAGCAAAAGTAGAGGGAGGAAACAGGTCACATCAAAAGTTGTTAAAGTTGTTGACTGCAAAAATGATGATCTGATACATAAACCCCACTTCATTCACGAGGAAAGTTTGGAAATGTGTTCTGTTCCTAAATGCGAGAAAATAAACCAAAAAAAAAAATCAACAAATTTCAGGGAAAATATCAAATGCCAACACTGTCAGGAGAAGACATAGAAAACTGACATAGCCATCTAAATAACGAATTCAGTAATAAGAGATCTACCAACCAATAAAAATATCAGGCATAGACAGATTTTAGAATAAATTCTAGCAAAATGTATACTCTTTCCCACATTTCATAGAACAGTTATGAAAACTGTACAGGTAGGATAATGTTAATATCGAAACTTGTCAAAGATGTTAGAAAAATATAAGGATGATTTTTTAATAGTGTAGGCATTACTGTAATGTACCACATAATTAGGTTAAAGCAGAAAACATATGATCATTTCACTTGATTTAGCCCCATTCAAGGCTTTTTAAATACTTAGTAAACTAAGAAAAGGAGGAAAATGTCCTTACTCTCAAATGCTTACTAATATTTACTAGTTGATTGAAATATCATGAGAAATGATAGAATTTTAGGATTATTCCCTTTTTATTCAGGAACAAGGAAATGGCATTATCTGTCATCATTTTACTCACTAACGAATGGGATGCTTAGCTAATAATAAGACATGAGAAGGCAGACACAAGATATTCAGATTGGCAAAATGATGATTATTGGGAATAATATGACTATTTTTGTATGAAACTGAATGGCAAGGATAAGAAGTACCTTGCATCCCAAGAAAGAATGCAACAAATTCAAGACGGATGGATAAAAACAGTATTTACACACAAAAACAACTATTAAGAAAGGTAATTAAAATGAAAAGATAAACTTTGCTATATTAATGGATTAAATATAAAAAAAGATATATGTGTAAAGACAAAGGTTTTTACTCTAATCAAAGACATATAGGAAGGTAAAAGGAGCTATATTGTTTCTTGAAAGTAAAGTCTGAGTTTTTTAATTGTTCAAACCAATCTATAAATTCAATGCAATCCTAATCAATCATAGCGGAGCTTTTTATAGAATACATTTACTTTTAAATTCACAGGGTAAGGAGAAAGGAGTAAGGAGAAAACAATAGCCAAGACCCTTAAACAAGAACCATGAGGAGGTCCTGCCATGTCTGATACCAAGACATTATGAAGCAATAATTATTAAAGGCAGTCTGCTACTCGACTGGGGTTTGATAAATAGACCACTTAAAGAAAAAGAGCTCCAAAACGGACACCCCCCTCACATACAGGAACTAGTTATATAATAGTGTTATTATAAATCAAGTAAACAAGGTTGGTTTTATATGTGCATTGTATAGCAAGCTCGCAGCACAGAAAAACTAAGGTAATTAGATCTCTAAGTCACACTCAATCCAAACAAATTCTACAGTTAAATATCTAAATGCATCAAGCAAGACCTTAAACATTGAGAAGAAATTATAAACATCTCCTTAAGACATTATGGTAGTGAGGGAATAGATCAATAATTAACAAAGAATACATACTATATAAAAATAATTTTAAATCATTAAAATGAAAACATCTAATACCAGGGAATCACTCTCTTAACAAAATTAAAGTATATGTCTCTTCCTTTTTCCAAGGAAAAAAAGATTCTTATTTTTTTTATTGATTGCTATCACAATTTATAAAGAACTTCTATCAGTCAATAAGAAAAGCAAAACAAGCCATCAGAAATATGGGCAAAGGATATTCTCAGGATATTCAGAGAAGAATATGTATGACCTTATTAGGAATTTGGCATGTAAAGTCAACGAACATTGAAGTTATAATTTTATGCCCTTCATAGAGGCAAACCATAAAATGTCTGACAATAAACATTATTGCTAAAAGGGAGAATTTCTTTCTTAGCTGGTGGACATAAGACAAGATATACGATTGACAGACTCAGAAGACAGTTCTAGATATGATCATAGACCCAACATTGCAAAGCAAGTAGTCCAATAGGAGGAAACCACGACTAGCACCACTACTAGGGTAGTAGTCACACAATTGGAGAACAAATCAACAGACAATCTTACAAGGATGCTCAGTGAACTTCAGTGGAAAGTCAAGTTGAGAGTGGGGTGAGGGGTCATGTCAGTCTCAGAGGTGATTTCATTTGGTAAGCAGGAGGGACAACCCGACATTGGGAAAAACACTTATATATGCAGGGGTAACCGCCCAAATGGAATTTTTTTTCAAAGCTATATAATTTTTTTTTTAACAAATCAACCTTATCACCTTCAAAGTACTCTCCATTACACTAAATACATTTGTCAGATCTGCGATTGCATTCTTAGAAACATTTTCAACCTCATATGTTTGGATGGCTGACAGCACCTCTCTTGTTTATTTCTTCACCTCTTCTGTGTTTTCAAAGCACTGTCCTTTCATGTCCCTCTTCATTTGTGGAAATAAAAAGAAGTCGCACTCAGCAAGGTCAGGTGAGTCAGGTATGTGGGGCAAGAGAGGAATGCTGGGTTTTTTTTGCCAAAAACTGGCACATTGAGATGGCTGCATGAGCAGGTACATTGCCATGGTGCCAAAACCATTCCCATGTCTGCCACAAATCAGGCCTTTTTTGGGCCACACACTGTTATGTAATCTTTTCAGAACCTCCAAACAGAAAGCTTGATTAACAATCTGACTTGGTGAAATGAACTCCAAATGCACTATCACCCTCACACACACAAAAAAAACAATGACAACAAAACAAAACAAATGAGCATCGTCTTGATCTTTAATTTCACTTGAAGAGCTTTTTGGGGGCAGGTGACAATGGCATCTTCCCCAGGCTTGATTGGTGTTTGCTTTCGTGGTTGTAAGAATAATACTGTGTCTTGTCACCAGTATTGACCTTATGAAAAATGTCTGGGTCGCTACAGAGCTGTTCTTTCAAAGTAAGGCATGTTTCCAGGCGACACTCTCTTTGTGGGTCAGTCAGAACCAAAGGCACACATTTTGCAGTGATCCTTTTCATTCCCAAATCTTCCATTAAAATTCACTGGCCAACTGTACACTGTCCTTAAATCAGCCATCACAAAAAACGATGTTCAAGTAAAACTGCATTTACGAAAAAATTCACTGTGACCTGAGAGAAATTTTCCAGGGGAAGCCATTGGGTGCACTAACTCAGAGTGAGTTGCTTAATCCTTGCCTAGCAAGAAAATTGCATAGTAAGAAGGCTCTGCCCAGTGGAGTTTTTGTTTCTTTGGGGGGGGGGGTCACCCCCTCATAGACCCACACAGAGAGAAGGTGCCTGAATTGTATTCCTCATCAGGCACATTTGAACAAGTTTCTCTCCAGACCTTGGTGATCTGTGTGCTATAGAGAACCAGGACTTTAGAGTTTGTACTTTTGAGGTGCCCAACATCCTAAAAAGCCACACCAGGAGGAGAGGATTTGGAAACCCCACAAAGCCAGCTGGACTTCACCTTAAACACACCCCTACCAGATTTAAGCAACCGAAATACTCCCTTAGAATTAAGGTTGAAATATCCTAGTGTGAAAAGAAACAGATAGCTGCTATCCCAAGGTTGAAGATCATGTTGAATCATATGGTATCAAATCTCTTACTTTGGGGGTGCAAAATAATTGGCAGTTAAATATTTGTTATTTTCATACTCTCTTTCCTTTTTAATGACATATCTTTGTCCAGCATAACTTTGCCTTAATGAGTAAACATTATTGAAAATTTTGCCCTATCTCCAATCCTCATTGTTTTCGTAGAGTGTCCAATCACTTCTTAAGTCTTTAATCTCTTCAATCAACAATCCATGTATTTTAGTCTAAAAAACTGTCCTATACATGTATACTTTCCTTTTCTCAACAGTATTTTAAATTCTATATCATTAGATAAATTAATGATGCTATTACCATAAGGCCCATGGTAATGATTTATAATATACCCCAATAAAATGATAACGAGTCTCTAAAGTGAATTGAGGACATATAAAAAACGTAGACATATAAATGGATTCTGAGCATGCATTTAATCATAAGCCCTAAAATAAGAACCACTAGGTCTTATGATGTGGTCCTACTCGACACTTGGCCTCCTGAAGAGATTGTTGAGGATTTAAGCGCTACAGCAAAGTGTGGTGAAAAAATCAGATGGCATCAGGCTAACAGAAAAAATAGCATCTGACGTGCTAACGGCTTAGCTTAAAACAAGCAGCAATCTAAGTGAGGTGTCAGCTGAAATCCACAGTAAAGAGGCACACCAGCCTGTGTGATCCAGGGATCATAAAAAATAAAACCCACGACCAGAGAAGAGAATTGTATTAGAACTCAAATTCTGAGCATGGCAGTGAAAGGACAAAATCGATTTACAGAGTTCCCACGTGAATTAATCCTCCAGTGAACACCCTCTGACCACTGACAAGAGATGTGAATGACTTAACGCGGGTTAACATTTAAAATTCCTTACCAGTTGTTTTCCCTTTTGACCCAATTAAAATGTGTTCTAGGTTTTATTATGTTCTGCTCTATTTTGGATCAAGGGTTTTCTCTGTTTTTGTCTTGTTAGTGGTGGGTTTTTAGAGTGTTTTTTTTTTTTAATTTTAAAGAATGTATATATATATATATTTTCAGGATAAGTAACTCTATAGAGATAGTAACTGGATTAAGAGTTTCTTAGGGTTATGACAGGGGAGCTTGTGGGCTGGAAAAGGGAGCTAATTATAATGAGGACAAGAATAAAGAAAGCGTTCTAAAATTGAGTGTAGTGATGATTGCAGACATCTTTTTAATGCGTTTAAATCATTGAATTATATGGTATGTGAATTAAATGTCAGTAAAACTGTTAAAATTACTTTAAAAGTCAATGGAGAACATGGATTTAGCTGTGCCATTTTATATTACACTTATTTCACTGACCCATAAATATATTTGTTCTAGTCTGATGTGGGTGTATACTATAATATTTACTAATGTACCCAGTACACTATGGTATATGTGTTGTTGTATAGTCATCCACTATATAAGTTAAAAAAGATTTTAGTTGGATTAATGATAAAGAAAGTAATTCAAGAAAAAGAATAGATACAAAGATACAGAAATGAACCCATGGGAAAGACTGGAATTCCAAAATTATACCTATCAAGTTCTGGATGCTTCTTGGAGTCCCAGCTTCAAATTAGACTCTGGGTATCCCAGCAAGAACAGGACAAACTGGCTATAAGTTTTAAATGTTCATACAATTAAAATAATTACATAACCGAGGACAGCACTGAAGATACAGCCTAGGGAGAGAGGCAGGTATGTTCTGAACACACTGGAACAAACTAAGAGGGAAGGAGACAGAGAGTGGACTGCATCCTGGTCCACCAAGCCCCAAGGATGATAGTCCTGCTTGGAGCAGCCAATGCACGGAGAGGATTGTAGGGCCCACCCCACCAGGAGAAACGGCGTCCTCTCAGTGACCCAGAGCACTACCAGGGACAACACTGGAGCCAGAGTGTGGGATTGTGCCCGGTCTGACCCCACCACTACCTCTGGGACGAAGCATGAAGGGAGTGCAACAGAGCAATGAAGTCCCCAAGGAATCCGAAAAATAGACTTCAGGGGCAGGGCTTGGCACCTCATCAGACTCGATAAGAAAATATTCATAAGGGCCAAAAGATAGGCCTGTAACTATTTAAAGTTACATGTCTACCTATATAAGATAGGCAAGATAAACAGTGCAGAGGAGAAAATAATGGGACCGATGGTTCCAGGAGGACACAGGTGAGGAGGAGGTGGGGGAAAGGAAGGGGAAAGCCAATAAACCCAAGGACAAGGGAACAAGAGATCTAAAATCAATGGCAAGAAGGGCATTGAATGCCTGGTGGGATTTGATCAAGTGCAATTTAGCCGAGAGGAATTCCTGAGAGCTGAATGGAGGTCGAACATGATAGTGGGACAGGAGGAAAGTCAAAGGAAATAGAGGAAAGAACTGGGAGGCAAAGGACATTTATAAAGGTAGAAATACAGGCACATACATAAGTAAACATGTATATATATAATGATAGGGTATAGGTCTATGTGAATATATTTATGTTAAGAATTAAGGTAGCAGACAGATGTTGGGCCTCTACTCAAGTACTTTCTCAACGTGAGAATAGTATGTTCTAGTAACCTGGCATTCTGTGATGCTCACCTTCCCAACACAATTGCTGAAGAGAAAATGGGTGCATAAGTAAATGTGGTGAAGAAAGCTGATGGTGCCTGGCAATTAAAAATTATAGCATGTGGGGTCTTAAAGGCTTGAAGATAAGCAAGTGGCCAACTAGCTGGGAAGCAACAAAGCCCACATGGAAGAAGCACACCAGTTTGTGTGATCATGAGATGTTGACAGGAGCAGCTGTCGGGCATCAGAAGCCTCCAACTAAGCAATCATATTGATGCAAACAGGGGAGGCAAGCAGAGTGGACACCCAAAGCCCATCAGTAGACAATTGGACATCCCCTCACAGAAGGGTTCCAAGGAAGGGATGAGTCAGCCAGGGTACAGTATAGCACTGACAAAACATACAACATTCCTCTAGTTATTTTATGCTTCCCCCAAACCCCACCACTATCATGACCCCAGTTCTACCTTACAAATCCAACTAGACCAGAGCATTTATACTGGAACAGATATGAGCTCTCAACACACAGAATCCAGGATAGATAAACCCCTCAGGAACAATAATGGGAGTTGCGATACCATGAGAGTAGGGGGAAGTTCAGGAAAGAAGGGGGAGAAAGGGAAACTGATCGCGATGATTGACATATAACCACCAGCACCGCCCCAGGGTGATAAACAACAGAAAAATTGGTGAAAGGTGACAGTAGATGGTGTAAGATATGAAAATAATAATTTATAACTTACCAAGCGTGCATGAGAGTGGGAGAGGGAAAAAACGAGCTGATACCAAGAGCTCAGGTAGAAAGAATATGTTTTGAAAAGGATGCTTGAAACAATGGATGTATGGATTGTTATAAGAGCTGTAAGAGCCCCCAATAAAATATTTGATTAAAATTAAAATAAGTACTGGGCTGGAGAAGTCAGCAAGCCTGCTTCTGATTCCTGAGAACAATATTCATATGCTCTACTCTGTCTGAAGTCTTCTACAACTGCCCTCCCAGCAGTGAGAGTGGGTGGCAAGCAAGTCATGTAATAAAAGTGGGCCTGATAAAGGCTAAGATTTTCTGGGTGGTGCAAATGGTTATCCAATGAGCTACTAAGTGGCGACGCTGAAAATGTTGGTGGTCCAAATACACCCAGTAGCACCTCAATGACAGCTGGAAGCCATTGGACCCCACTGGAGTGCAGCTCTAGTCTGAACTGCATGGCGTTGACATGAGTCAGAATAGCTGCTGCAGCGCTGGCATGAAGGCTAACAAGCTGTTCTAAACATTTATGTGCTGGAACTTCGTTTAGTACTTACGTCTGACTGTATTTTATTGCCATCCCCATTTCATAGATGAGGGCATTGAGGAACACAAAGAGGTTAAATATGCTGCTTCGGCCTTTTAGCGATGGAGAAGAGCCTGGGATAGCATGTAGCCTGTCTGGCTCACTACTGTGGGAGTGGACATTCAGTGGGCGCCTGTCTCACGGTATTTCACTTCAGAGTAGAACTTCTGCAGAGATTTCTTGGCTGTAGAATCTTTAGGGGAGCAGTTTGTCTGCCATGCTGCTTGGTGGGTTCACATAGCCAACCTTTAGATTAGCAGCTGGTCACATCCTACTTCTGCGACCCTGGTGTCTGGCTTTCCATTATCCCGTACTAATGCCATTTATAGCAAATTCAGTTCAAAAACCACATTCTATGACCTCAGAGTGGTCCAGGCAGAGGGCTCTCTTATTTCCTAGCTTTTTACACTGTGACCCCCCCACCCCCCCCCCCCCCCCGTAATGACATTTATGGAACAACTACACCAGTGCTCATTACTGTGGCTTAGATCTGGGACCTATCTGATGATGTGAAAATTTCTCACCTTCTTCCCAGGAAATTGCAGATGCAACCACATCACAGTGGGTGTCGCCCACTGCTATAACTCATGATGTTCCTGCCTGCCTGGCAGACTTCCTCCCACACCACACCATACAGATTACTTAATGTGCAGTCTTCCTTTTCATCAAATAATAACATGGGATACATGGGTCAAAGGTACTTTTTCTACATTTGCAAGACTTCTGAATTTGAGCTGCAACCTCAAAGGAAAGTATGTGTTTTCAATAAAAACTAAAAGCCAATTAAATTGTTGGGATAAAAAAAAAGTACTCTTTCTTACATTAGATGGATGCTAACACCAAAATTGTTTTGGAAAATCTCTCTACGCTGAATGACAACATTATTAGTCACAACATTATTAGTCACTGAGCAGAAAGAAGTCTTTTGGGTTTTCCTCCTGATTATCCTTTAATTACTACCTCCTTCTCAAAAAAGTTATCAATGTAGGTTCATAAACACTACTATAAATACGCATCCTGTAGTTCAAGCACCAGAACACCGCAGAAAAATCAGCGAACACAGACAGCAACAACACAACAGCAAGTGCTTGTAACCTGTGCAGATGAACACCAGGCTTACGGAAGCAATATTTTTGTTGTAATCACGAACTACAGGAAATGTTTTTATTAACAAAGTAATAGATTTCTGTGGAAATACTCTCCACAAATTTTATAGACAGTCTTTTTGGTGTCATTCCCCCCACCCCACCATCACCAATTTGGCATAGTGTCACCTAGTGCCATCTGCACCCACATCCCACCAAGTGACACCAATACAAAGAGGCATTACCATTTGCAAATAATGTAGGGAGAAACCTAAACACGCGTCTCACAATTACCAAAAACAAAACCAAAAACCACCCTCATTTCAAGAGGTGCAAACAAATTGTGTGTTGTCAGTCATTGATCCATGGATACAAAATCTCACCACTGAACACCCTTCATTTGGGAGGATTATGAAGCTAATTAACACAAAGAGAGCACACAGGAATGACTAGCTGGGTCTACAGTATTTATTATCATTATGTGTTCTTGGCAACAGTTTCTTCCATGCGCATCCTCTATAGTCACATCTGCTTGGTACGAGAGACTCGTCAGGAACATACATCTGAACTTGTCAGTCCTTTGCTTCACACCTTCCTATGGTTTCACATCACACTTAGAACAGAAGCACAGCTCTTCATCATCACCCAGTGCGATCTGGCTTGTGTGAAGGCTCAACACATATCATTCTCCCCATTTACCATTTCACCCCAGCTCCCCTCCACTCCAGTCGACACTCCTCACCAGATCCTGGTAGGTCTGCTCTTTAACCATCCTCTCTGGAATCTCCTCCCTCTTTCCACACCCCTACTGATCTGTAGGTAACAGTGTAGTCAAAGTTTCAATGAAACGGTTTATGTGATGAATGCGGGCATGCGTGTCCCATGAGGATAAGGACTTGACTCATTTGTTAATTGTTCTGCCCCTTCCATCTAGAACCTGCATGGCCTAAATTTGATACTCCACAAGTCAGGAAACCTAAGAAAAGGAGGGAGGGAGTGAAGTGAATTGAATCCTAGGTGTGGTGGTTACATAATCTGGTGTCAACATGGGACTATTAAGAGTGAAGGGCTGGAGTTTAGCCTGTCAATCACGTCGCAGCTTGATGACTTCACTTGGAGGCTCTACGGAGATAAATAGCTCACTGGAGGCCAGACCCACTGCTCTGCTTCGTCTTCCTGGTGACAAGAGACATGGATCCACACTGATGGAACCAGAGTCCTGGAGCTGGAAGGGCCACGTGGAGACCCACACCAGTGCTGAGAAGCTTCCACCGCCACTGGACCCACAAGACTTGCCACCCATTACCCTGTGATCTTCCTGCATTCTGCATCATTGCATGTGTTGCGTGAGTCTCAAGAGGAATTTATAGACTGGTTTCAGACATATGGGCTAATATCAGACTTATGGATGATTTCTGGCCTGGGCCGGTATGCTTTCTCAATATATAAATGCTCTTTTATATAAAGCTCTTTTTTTTTTAATGCGACAAATGTCATTTTTTTGTGTGTCATTTCTTTTTTTTTAAATCGACTTATTAGGGGCTCATACAACTCTTATCACAATCCATACATACATCAATTGTGTAAAGCACATTTGTACATTCATTGCCCTCATCATTCTCAAAACTTCCGCTCTCTACCCAAGCCCCTGGCATCAGCTCCTCATTTTTCCCTTCCCTTCCTGCTCCCCCATCCCTTATGAAACCTTGATAATTTACAAATTATTATTTTGTCATATCTTGCACTGTCCTACTTCTCCCTTCACCCACTTTTCTGTTGTCCCCAGGGAGGAGGTTATATGTAGATCCTTTTTATCGGTTCCCCTTTTCTGACCCTCCCTTCCTCCACCCTCCTAATATCGCCACTCACACCACTGGACCTGAAGGGATCATACACCCTTGATTCCCTGTGTTTCCAGTTCCTATCTGTACCAGTTTACATCCTCTGGTCTATCCAGATTTGTAAGGTAGAATTGGGATCATGATAGTCGGGGGTGGGGAGTAGGGGAGGGTGGAGGAAGCATTTAGGAACGAGAGGAAAGTAGTATGTTTCATCATTGCTACATCACACCCTAACTGGCTCGTCTCCTTCCTGAGACCCTTCTGTAAGCTGATGCCCAGTGACCTACCAATGGGCTTTGGGTCTCCACTCCACACTCCCCCACTCATTCACAATGATATGATGTTTTGTTCTGATGATCCCTGATACCTGATCCCTTCGACACCTTGTGATCGCACAGGCTGGTGTGCTTTTTCCATGTGGGCTTTGTCTGCTTCTGAGCTAGAGGGCCCCTTGTTTACCTTCAAGCCTTTAAGACCCAGACACTATATCTTTTGATAGCCAGGCACCATCAGCTTTCTTCACCATATATGCTTATGCACCCATTTGTCTTCAGCGATCATATCAGGGAAGTGAGCACACAATGATATGATTTTTTGTTCTTTGATGCCTGATAACTTATCCCTTCGTCACCTCGTGATCACACAGGCTGGTGTGCTTCTTCTATGTGGGCTTTATTTCTTCTGAGCTAGATAACTGCTTGTGTACCTTCAAGCCTTTATGACCCCAGATGTTATATCTTTTGATAGCCGGGCACCATCAGCTTTCTTCACCGCATTTGCATATATACTTGCTTTGTCTTCAGCGATTGTGTCGGGAAGGTGAGCATCATAGAATGCCAATTTAATAGAACAAAGTATTCTTGCAATGAGGGAGTACTTGAGTGGAGGCCCAATATCCATCTGCTACCTTAATACTAAACCTATAAATATATGCATATAGATCTATTTCCCCATTCTCATATATAAATATATTTACAAATGTACATGCCTTTATTTAGACCTCTATAAATGTTCTTTGCCTCTTAGCTCTTTCCTCTATTTCCTTTGACTTTCCTCTTGTCCCACTATCATGATAAAGCTCTTTATTATACACAAATGAGTGTCACTGGATTTGTTTCTCTAGTTAACCCAGACTAACACACCTGGATTATGATTCGTCAATACTGCTTAGAATGCGTGTGTGCCCATCTTGTGGGGAAGAATGGCTTCATCTTCAAAAGATTACAGAGGTTAAAATAAAGAAGTGAGTTGAGTCTAAGGGCCACCTCTTCCCCCAATGCCATTCACTGACTGCTTGGGGCAAGCAGAGAAGGAGCAACACCTGTGCTCTGGGAGGCACTACATCACAGAGGGCAAGTTTCTCTGGTCCCTGCTGGACAGAATAAGGTTGGGACACTCACAGCTTTTCCAATGCAGCACCAGATTCTGTCATTCAGATCTAGCATTTATACTTAGCTAATGAAAGCCTCAGATGAGCAGGCAAGGGAATCAAAGTGCCAAATTCTTGCAAAACAGGATCTGCAGGGGGAGAAGGCTGGACCCAGTTGGGATGAGGCAAGTGGCACAGGCTCTAATTCAGTTGTGTGACACACCACTGCAGCCTGGGTGCTCCTGGGCTAGCCACCCACTGGCAGAGCTGGTTCTGTAGGAGGCTCATGGCTGAGGACTCAGACCATGCTGCCTCCAGTCCTCATAGAACCCTCCTTACAGTCTTTCATGTCACTTTGTCCTTCCCCTTCCTCTTTATTTTCTCTTAAACATGGTGGCAGATGCCCGCGGCAACAACCTGGTAACTATGGTCACTCACATGCACACAGCCCTTCACAGTTTACAGTTCAAATCATTAGCTCACTGTGTTTCTTTATTCCGACAATATGAATTGAGGGCTCACTCCGTGTTGGAACAAGCCTGAGCAGTGGGGACAGAGTATGCATGGAAACAGACCTGACATTCCAACTCACATGGAGTTTACTTTCTAATCCAGAGAGATGAAACATAGTATATGTGTATATACATACACAAATATGTTTGTGTAAATATATAATATGTTATATATGTCATGTATATGCATATATATAGATATATAAAATGAAACAGAGTAGAACTGCCCCTGTGAGTTTCCAAGACTCCTAACTCTTAACAGCAGTAGAGAGCTCTTTCTCCTGTGGAGTGGCTGGTCATTTCAAACTGCTGACCTTGCCGTCAGCAGGTCAACATATAACCACTACACAACCTGTGATCTCTATCCCTGTACATCTATTACTATCTAACTATATCTATCTGTCTGTCTGTCTATCTATGTATCTATCTATCTATGAGAGAGAACAAATATAGACTCTACCGATCCCAGGTGATGGAATAGAGCATCGTTGCAGGGCTTTCTGCTCTGTAACTTTTATAGCTACACATCACCAGGTCTTTTTTCCACAGAGCTACTGGGTAGATCCAAAGCACCAACTTTTCAGTTTGTAGCCAAGTATTAAATTATTGTGTCACCAGGGCTGTGTGTGTGTGTGTGTGTGTGTGTGTGTGCATGCGCGTGTGTTTATTCCCCCAGCAGCAAAGAAACCAGGCTATCACTGCCAATCCAAGTCTGGCTCCTGGTGACTCCCCATGTGTGTACAGCAGAACTACCCTACACAGAGTTTTCAAGGCTGTGGTCTTTCAAAGCAGATGGTCAGCCCTTTCTTCTGAAGTGCTTCTAGGTGGAGTCAGACTGCCTTTCAGTTAGTAGCTAAGCACTTATCAGTGTCTGTGTGGTAGTTACATAATCTGGTGTCAATTTGAGGATTCAGAGTGAAAGGATGGAGTCTGGCCTGGCAATCAAGAAGTAGCTTGATTTGGAGGTGCTAAGGAGAAAATTAGCTCCCTGGAGGCGGGACACATGCTCACTCCCTGTGAGACATCCCTGTGGAGAAGACACATGGAGAGAGGCTGAATGAGCCAGACAGCTGGAGAAGCCATGTAGAGACCCCTGCCAGCGCCGAGATGCTTACACCACCACTGGATCCACAAGACTTCCCACCCACTGGCCTGTGAGCTTCCTGCATTCGGCACCATTGCATGTGTTTTGTGAGTCTGCAGATGACTTCATACATTGGCATCAAACATATTAGCTAATACTGGACTTATGGTCTTCATCTGGACGGCGCTGGGATGTTTTCTCAGTATCTAATTGCTCTTATATATAAAGCTCATTCCCATACACATGAGTGTCTATGAATTTGTTTCTCTAATCTACCCAGACTAACACATTCTGTCATTCAGGAGCTCATATATCTACATCGACCTCTATCTATACACAAGAGAGGACAAGTCAAAAAATATTGGTACCGGGTGCCAGCTCACACATTCTTGTTTATTTCAAATAAAATATCATGAAGCACGTCTCTGCAATCAGTGACTGGTTGCAGACAGTTCTCTCAGAAATACACTAGTGTTAACCTTCGAAAGGTGCGTTCAAAAGAGGCCCAATTAAAACAGCAGCTTCCAAGGGGATCTGCCAGGCCCATTATCTTCAAGACACGGAGATGAACTCATAAGGTTAGCACAACTTTTGGGGGGAATCCAAAAGGTTAATCATGATAGGATTTTTAGAAGACCATTGGACAAAAGCTGTTAGGAAGGAAAAGCCAAAAGCCAAACTGACTGTCGTCTTGTGGATGCCGATTCCTAGTGACCCGATAACAGGCAGGCCCGTGGCTCTCGCAGACTGAAACTCATTCTGCCAGGAGAAAGCACCCTCCTTTTCCCTTGAAGCATCTGGTTTTGAACTGCTGGCCTTGTGGTTAGTAGCTGAATATCTCATCACAACACCACTAGGGTTCCTCTTGTTAGGAAGAAGTTTAAAAAAAATTGAAAACTGCATTGGTGAGAATAAGGCCAGGAAAATTGACCTAAGGTTTGTTGTTTTGTTTTTTATCATAGTAATGTACCCGCTCATTTATGAAAGATAGCAAGAGCTATCCTACGAGAATTTAACTGGTAAACCTTAGCCCAGGGGTGCTGAATACATTGATCACGATCTACTAGTCAATCGCAAATGTAGTGTGGGTAGATCACATGGCATTAAAAAAAGATGTAAGCCTATCATCAATCCCGTCACTTAATTGGCATACAGTTCAGCCAATCAGATGCAATCTTAGGTGTCAAATGCATGTGCAAACAACCGCATTAAGTGCAGCAAAACTGACAAGCTAAGTTATCGCCAATTTTTAGACCTTGTTTTTTTTCTCTTAAACGCAAGAAAGGGTATTAAAATGAGTGGGGGAGCTGGACCAAGTAAGAAGACAAAACGTATCACTTTCATATGGAATGGGAGATTTTGACACTACAAGCTGACATTCAGCTGAAGTCCAGAGCGCAGGAACAGTTCTGGAACTTACTCGCAGAGGGAAAGTACCAAAACATGAGAACATGTTCTACCTCCTTGACTGCATTAATCGGCTCTACTTATTATGTAAGCCTTTTCCCACATAAAGATCATTAAGTCCAAGCACCGTTCCACCATGACTGATGATCATTTGGAAGTGTGCTTGAGGCTGGCTGTCAGCAGCTACTGTCGGGACCATGCATCCCTGGCTCATTCCATTCAGTGCAAGTCATCAGAGTAAATTCAGGTCATGACAAAAAATGTACATAGTTAATTGTGTTGTGTTGTGCAATATGGAATCATGCGCTTATGCAAGGTACATAAACATAATACATTGTATATATAAAGAATTCTCAATGCATTCATGAGTAAATGTAATAAATAAACATGAATATATGTTTTGCATTTTTGTAGTTGGTAGATCATGTTGACTTGATCATTTTATAAGTAGCTCGCATGTTGAAAAAGTGTGAGCACCCCGCCTTAGCCCATCCACTCTGCAGCTTGAATCTGCCTCTTCCAATGTATTTTTGTCTTCCCCAAACCCAACAGGGTTATAGTTTCTGGAGGATACCAAAACTGCGTCTTTATAGAGGGGTTCCCACTCCCCAAACTGACTGCTATCTATTGAATTATTGACTCTTGACCACCCTACAGGATACAGTAGAAATGCTCCCCGGGTCTCTGAGATCTCTAGGGGAGTAGACAGCCTCTTCTTGCTTCCAGGGAGCAGCTGGGGGGATTGGACAGCCACACTTGATGTTAGCAGCACTTAACCCAACATACCACCAGGCCTCCTTGAGCTACATCTCAAGAGACCAAAACACTACCTTCAGAATTGTATAGACTTAGGTGGAAGGTATGCTGTGGAACAAGAGCATCATATTTTGATAGTTTCATTTAATAAAGATTCCTGTGGCTTTGTAGCAATACTCTTTTACTGGCATGCCAGTGAGCGCACTCGTGTGCGAGTACGTCTGTGTGTGTAAGAGGGGCTCCTAAGCATTCACTGAAAAGTGGAGTTGGAAGAGAATGAAATTATCCTACCAAAAATTTGAAGCCCAAATCAACTTACCTACCTAATTATCTATCATCTGTCATCTCTCTCTCTCTAGACATGTATATATGAGAGGACTTCAGAAGGTTCATGGAGAAGTTCATTATCTTTTTTATTCTTTTTTTTTTTTTTGAGGAACACTTTCAAACTCTCTCAAATGCCTATTTCATAAGGAAACTTAACTAGCCTGCTCAGACTCTTAGAGTTGCCAAAGGCCTGAGTCAAGATTGACTGCTGGCCCACCGTCTCAGACCCACATCCTATTTCTTACTCAATTCTCTCTCACACTACCCTCAGCTTATCCAAGATGCCCGTTCCCCCATCACCACTCTTTAGTACAGTGATAGCGTTCAATACCATGAGTGGGCAAGTTGCAAGTGGGTCCTGACTGCATGGAACGCTCCTCTCTCCCCTTGCTTCCCCAGCATACAGTCCCCCAGTTGCCGCTGAGTGGATTACAGCTCCTAGCAACTCCACGTTGTAAAAGTAGAACTATGATCCATAGTATTTCCAAAGGCTGATTTTTTCGGGGAAATAGATCACCACAGCTTTCTTCCAAGGGTCCTCTGGGTAGATTCAAATCTCTCATACATTTGGTTAGCAGCTAAGCTCATGAACTGTTACCATCACCCGGAGATCCAGGAAAAGGTAGTATAAAACCAAACTATAACAACAGAGAAATCCCAAAGTCACTGTCATTGAGTCCATTCCAACTCATAGCGACCCTCTCGGATAGGGTAGAACTGTCTCTGTGTGGTTCTGAGAAAGCCCTATCTTTCTCTGGAGAATCGCCTGGTGGCTTCAAACCTTTGCCCTTTCTGTTATCAGCTCAATGCATAACCATTAAGCTACCAGGGTTCCGTGATGGTACTCAATAACTGATTATGATGCCTATTATCATTCAGTGTGCTTCTCTTCATGCCAGCCAGTCTCTTTCTTTCTCCCCAGGCTCTCGCCCTTTAATCAAGAGGCATGTTCTCTCAGCAAGACTCTTGTGGCATCTGTGAAGGCTGAGGGGCACATGGCCGCTCTGGCCCACTGAGTCCAGCGCCCTCCATCCCCAATCCACCCTGCCACCTCCCAGCTGTGAAATGGAGTCCCTGCTCGACTGGGCCCCAAAGCTGTCAGGGGTCTGCCAATTTCACAGTTCACGAGGCTGCTGCTACCCCTGATTAATGGGGTGCCAGCAGCCATGGGCCAGGGCCATGGCACCAGCCACACAGGGATCTCTCTCCCTGGCCCCTACTTTCTGGGGAGGGGAAAGCAGGCCAGCCTCATGCATATTTACACAAGGAGAGAAATCATTTTTGTACTGCATGCCTTCAAAAAAAAAAAATAAGATTTCGCCCAAGTCCCATGCATTTTCCTCCATGAACACAGCCTGCTTCAGGGGAGCAACAGCATGTACACACACACACACACACACACACACACACACACGAGTTATGAAAAACTGAAAACACTTTCTACCAGTGACTCAAGCAGGGAAAGCACTGGGCATTCTCATGCCTAGGCTGACCCAGGCGACACAGGAGATATTAAACCCTGGGGCATGGACAGGGTTTTTCTGATATTAATCCAGTTCAACCCTCTAACACCTGGAGAATTAGAAATGATAAGGTCCCATCTCAGCTTGGCACTCAAGACCTGCCCTATTACCTCTAAGTCACTGCTACTAGTCCACCTCATCCTTCCACTCAGGCACTGGTTGCCACAGAAACCCAAAATCTGCTTTGGGGGTGTTATCCTGGTTGGGCAGAGGAGAGAGGCTTTCATCTCAGGCTTAACTTGGTCCCTCTGTCACAGTCAGGTCATGTCTAGAAGGCCAGGTCAGCTGGGGGTGCCTCAGTTTCCCTGTCCATGTGCACTATGAACACGTTGGCCCAATCTCTCTCATCATACTCCAGCTGTGTGGACCCTCTGGGTCCTCCAATGGGCTCCTTCACAAAGTCACCTGCTCCAAAGAAGATTCTTTATTCTGCAACTCATTTGGCTCAAGTCTACATCTCTTCCCAATCCCACTCGAACTCTTCCTACCCCAGCAAGACCATCTCGGGCTCCACATGGAGCTCGGTGATCACTGACCACTCATGGATCACTAGGTACATTTCCACCACAGCTTTTTGTGAGTAGCTGTCATTGTCGCATCAATGGATTTGGGTCTCAGTACTCTTTTCCTCACTAGGAGAGTCAAGTAGAGACCAGGGGTCCTAAGGCTCTGGGTCATATTGTTCATTCCCTGGGGGTTGTGAAAACAAGAGTCATGTCACTCAAGGATCACTCCCAGCTCCTTCTCTCCACCACACTTCAAAGAGCTCGTGTCCCATGTCCACGGGCCCATTCTCAGCCGTAACTACCCTGGTAGAAGCTGCTCTCCCACAAAATCTTTCCTGATTGATCAGTCCCATGTTCTTATTTCTTACTACTCACAACCACTCCCACCCATGTTCAAACTGACATCTGTACAACTGAGGATATAAATGTATCCATTGATACATAATATTCTCTATCTCCCTCTGGCTCTTCCACAGGGAGGTGGGAGTCAATCTCATTTCCTCACCAAGTGAGAACTCAGTGGAGAAATCGCGTTCTCCTCCAGGGCCCTACAGGAAGCAATTCAGATCCAGGACCAAATAAACCTAACACCCAGGGACACGCTTCCCTTTCTAGAATGTTGCTGTTACCACCCTTCTGAGATGCCTACAAATCGTGGGCCAGAAGGGGGTATGTTTAGTCCAACATGCTCACAGGAAGATACACAGATGGGGGCTAAGGGGGAGAAGGTCTCAACTCACACCATACAACCAACTGACAGCAGAGCCCAAGCTCCTTAATGTCCTTCCAAGGATCCTTCTCTCTGCCTCCCATTGTCTGCTTCTCTCCTCAAAGGAGAGCCAGGGCAGAGCAAGCCATCACTGCCAAGGTCACAGCTGGATGGGGAGGGGCTGCACTGAGCCCAAGCAGGCTTCTTGTCTGTTCACTGGGCCAAGCTGTTTTCCTGGGCGATGAACAGTGCCAATCAGACGGCCCCACTTAACATCATTATAATGAAGTGACTGCAGCTGCTCGCCAAAGGACGCATTCACCAGGGAGATGGTGAGGAAGAGATTGTCTTCCTCTGCTGGCCTCCTTGTGACACAACCTGGAACGATCCGGAAGCCAGGCAGCTCTAGACATGGGTTCAAGACTAACCTCTGCAAATTATTAGCTGGGTCATCCCTGCAGTTCCTATCTTCATCTTCTGTACAATTACAGTTATTTACTAGCGGATGTGATGGAGTGAATTGGGTCTCCACAAAAAGATATGTTGGAGTCCTATCCCATGAAGTCCTGTACCTATGAATGTCCCTGAGTTTGGAAATAGGGTACCTGAAGATGCTATCATTGAGGTTACCGTGAGTCTATGGTAACCAGGGTTACCAGATAAGGGTGGGTCCTAATCCTTTCTGACTGGTATATTTACAAACAAGAAGATGACACACAAAGGGAGGGAGGCAGGAGGAGGACAGCGGTGACACAGCAGTTTCAAGCCAAGCAATGCCTGGAGCTACCAGAAGCAAGGGGAGAGTCATGGGATGGATTCTCGCACAAAGATCTCAGAGAGAGCCTCTGAGATCTCAAACTTCCAGCCTTCAGAATGAAAAGACAATAAATCCCTGCTCTTATAACCCTCCCATTTGTAGTATTTTGTTACAATCGCTTTAGGAACAATACAATAAGAAAGAAAAATTGCCTTTCTTCCTCTTAAAGACCCGCCTGCTTTCTCTCATAACCTGCCCACTAACAACAGAGTCCTGGCGATTGCAATGGTTAAGCCCTTGTCTGCTAATTGCAAGGTCATTGGTCTGAACCCACCCACCAGCAGCTCTGCAGGAGAAAGATGTCACAGTCTGTTTCCATAAAGCTCAGGGTTTTGACACCCTTTGTGGCCATTCTGTGCTCCCCCTAGGGCCACTGTGGGTTTCCTAGAAAACACCAATAATAGCAACCCCCCTAACACCACCGCCCCATCCGCATCACCCACCCTCACTTCCCAACATTATGCATGCTAGCTGGACGAAGGTAAAAAATTCTGGTTCCATGTCCACTGAGCTCATGTCATAAGCACTCCCAAGGCCTCGGGCTGGCAGAGGCTCTGCTGATACGCCGAGTCCAGGCTGCTCACTGCACAGATGGGAAGGCCGAGGGCCAGGAGGGAAGGAGATATGGTTTTCCCAAGATCATGAATATTTACAGCAGGTAGCTGCTGCACAGAGATTTTCATATATCATTTAATTTCATTCTAAAAACAACCCTAAGAGTCAGAGAGCATTATTTTATTTTGCAGCTGAGGAACCTGGGATGTAGGAGGTGATTGGACTTGTGTGTCAGATTCAGCGGCCGCAGCAGGGCAAGATTCATACCCCTATCGACCCCTGTTCTAAACCCATCACCTTTTCATTGGCCAATTCACAGAAAGTCAACCACTATGGTTTGGTTTGGGTTCACAGACATATTTGTCTGTAAACATTTTGGTCAGATATGAGTTGGGTACCTCCAACTGGTTTGTGAGTGCACAGAAGGGGCACTCTATCTTCAAAGGAATCCTGTGGTGAATGCTTTTGTGAAATAATCTTTAAGGAAATAATCTCAATCCCTGATTTGAGCTGAGCTTTTCATAAACCAGGTTCTTTTGAAGCAAAGCACACTACCCTGTTCTAAGCAGATGGGCCCCCTGCTGCTCTGGACAGGATATGGAGCTTGGTGTTCCTGGCACACCCACAGATGCCTGCTTGAGTTAGAAAGAGCTGCAGGTGTTTCATCACACATTGGGCACCTTGCTGGGGACCTCAAGACTCCAGCATCCTTGGCAAAGCTATTGGGACCCCTGGGCAGGCCCACGTCAGTTTGTTGGTGGTGATGTGGCCTGACGTGAGGGTCTGTCTAGGAAGGCAGTCAATATCGGCGAGTGAAACACTCTCCTGAAGGGTTTGACTAGGAGACACAAGAACGGTGTCAGGGACAGAGAACCTGTCTTGAGAGCCATGGAAAGGAGCCAGGAGCAGCCTCTGCGGGACAACAGAATTGCCAGGCAGGCACACGATGTAAGGTAAAGAGAGATGATCTCCAGGTAAAGGTGAAAGAATGAGAATTTAGAACAGAGTGTCTCGATGCAGAAACAAAGTGCCAATTCTTGGTACAGCCTGAGCCATGGCTCTTTCTCCAAGAGGCCCGAGACAGTTTTCTGACCCTTCCTGCTCCCTGTGTTCCCCCACAGCAAAGACAGGAGGAAGTACTGGTGAAATTCGAGGACTTCAGAGTCTCCCAGACTCTGACACGTGAGCCTGGGCAAGGTGTCCAGCTGCAGTTCCTCATCGGAAAAAGGGCAGATGAGAGGTGCTGACCACATAGATTATTTTTGTGACGGTTAACGGCATCTACTAATTGCTGATCACTGAGTCTGGCCCCTAAAAACTTGTTGTCATCTAGTTGGTTCGGACTCATAGAGACTTTATAGGGCAGTGTAGATCTGCCCAAGTGGGTTTCCAAGAGACCCTGTTTCCCCGAAAATAAGACAGTGTCTTATATTAATTTTTGCTCCCAAAGATGCGCAAGGTCTTATTTTCAGGGGATGTCTTATTTTTCCATGAAGAAGAATACGGTACACATTTATTGTTTGTTGTTTTATTAAAAGAGATCTCGTACTTCCTGTCTGCTCTGGCTGCGCTGTGACCAACAGTGAGCTGCGCAGCGGCACCGGCCACTACGGTCCAGAGTCCAGAGTTACGGTAGCTTTAGGGGGCCTTATTTTCGGGGAGGTCTTACTTTCACGCTGATGCCTTATATTTCATTGAGAGGAAAAACTGTAAGTAGGTCTGATTTTCAGGGAATGTCTTACTTTTGGGGAAACAGGGTAGTAACTATTTACAGGAGTTATAAAGCCTCCTTTTTCTCCTGTGAAGCTTTCAATTCCTGTGGAATTGAAAACAACTAACCTTACGCTTCGCAGCCCAAAATGTCACTAGGGCTCCCGTTAACCTGGCCCCTGCAAGGTAGCTCATAGTATTCTGAATACAACTAACAATAAAGCCCATCAGCTGAACTAAATAGCCTGTTTTTTGAAACCCAAAGAAGCTAACACTCTCATCATCAGTCATCCATTGATTCATTTATGCACTCACTCAATGTATCTGTTCATGCCCCAATAGAGTTCTTTGCCCTCTGCTCTGTGCCAGGCAATGTTCTACACATTCTACACCCAGTGTGGACCAAAGCAGGCTAAATCTCTGTTTCCATGGCGGTGGCATGTCCATGGGCGAAAGAGACAATAGATCTATGCAATGGGTCACTTGGTGACAAAGGCCATGACAAGAATATAGGATAAAGGAGGCTAGTGGGTGCTGCTCTGGGCAATGTGCTGAGTGACTGCTGTTTGTATGCAGATGTCAGGCCAGAACTTTCTTATCAGATGACATATGAGAAACAGACCTGGAATGAGTAGGGGGCATCTAATCCAGCTGTTTGGAGGAGGAGTGATTCATAAGGTAGAATGGCAACGTAAAGGCCCTGTGGTAGATCCCTCGAACTACGACCCCACAGACATTGGTAAAATATTAGAACGTGCCAGGAAAATTGGCATCCTCCATTCCTGTGGCAACTTATGCTTTCTCTCACGTCCGTGTGAAGATGGAAGAGTGGCGTCACCTCCACTTTTCCAATGGACCAATGAAGACTCCGAGCAGGGCACGCCCACCGCAGCACTCAGACATTTGTTGGGACCAGGGTGGGTAATTCCTGGTATGGTAAGACGTTGAGCAGCATCCTACCTTCTACTGGCTGGGTAACAATAGTATTCCCCAAGTGATGACCAACAGAAAAATCATCTTTAAACACCGCCAAATATCTCTGGGGGCCGGGAGCAAAACCACCTGTGGCTAGCTCAGAGAAATGACCTGAACCGTCCACATTTTGAAAGGAGCAATCAGATAAGGTTAGATTCTGACTCAGCTCCCCTAAATTTTAAGGCCCACTGCCTTTCCACAGCACACAGTTTCCAGAAGTGACCCATGTGCATGGATCCTATCTGCAGACCGATCCTCAGATGGTATATGGTTCACATCACACTAAGCACATGGGGTTGCTGTGGGTCCAAATAGACTCCAGGCAAATAACGGCAATCCTACTGCCTGATTAACTGAAAGGGTTGAAGTCACTCAAATGTGTCACTGAAGAACAGCCTGGTGATCTACTTACATAGAAATTATAGCCAAGAAAACAGTATAGAACAGACCTACTCTGTGACACAGGGGTCTCTTTCAGTCAGAATTGACTTGGGGTTTACATGTTTATCTTTGTCGTTAATATCACTGTGTACGATGTAAGGGTACTGGGAAGGGAGACACAGGAAAATGAAGAGGATGAAGAGAAAGGTTGGGGGCCATTCCATTCATCTTGATCAGGGGCCCTCAAACTACGGCCTGTGGGCCACATGTGGCCCACTGAGGACACTTATCTGGCCCGCCTGGTGATTTTGCCCCATTTGTTTTTTTTTACTTCAAAATAAGATATGTGCAGTGTGCATAGGAATTTGTTCATAGTTGTTTTTTTTTTAATATAGTCCAGCCCTCCAACAGGTCTGAGGGACAGTGAACTGGCCCTGATCTTGATGATCACTACTCTCTGCTCTAACACAGAATAGCCAAGCTAAGGAAGGAAACCATCCATCTCTGTACTTGTGTCTCAGTGCCGGGTGTTGGAGCCCTAACGGTATAGTGCTTACAAGTTGGGCTGCTATCTGCATGGTCAACAGTTTGAATGATTGGGCTTCCTACTTATTCCCGTACACTGTTACAATTCCAGAAACCCGCAAGGGGTCTCTAGGAGTTAGCATTGATTTGATGACAGAGGTTTTTTTTTGGGGTGGGAGGGGGCGTTAAAGAGGTGTAATAGTGAGAATTCTTAAGAAACAGGGTTTTGTCCCAGCTGGTAGCCACCCAATGTATGGTGCCCAAGGCCAAATAATGAAGTTGTTTTTTGTGTTTAGCGTTCAATACCTAGGGGAAAAATCATACATAGAAGATAGTCAACCAAGTGCTTCAGTTATAGTTTTACATGGCGGCGACGGAGAAGGACACTCATTAAATGCCTGTCCCAGAAACTCCCAGAAGCCATGCATCTACAGGTTACTGTTTGTGAAGACATCCATATTTAATGAGTCTTGTAGGAGCCTGGAGCCTGCTAGTTGGGTGTTCTCTCTAATTGTGCTGTATGGGAAGACAGACACAATGCCTGCTTCAGTATCAGTGCAGGACCTTTCCCCAGGGATCTGGAGTTCAGAGCTGACCCTCAAAGCTCTCCCTGCTTTCAAAGCCCAGGGGTCTTCTCCTCTCTCACAACTGAGACAATGGGGCAGCAAGTCCTGCCTGACAGACATCCTAAGATTCATGTACAGGACACTTCCCGGCCCAGCTGCCTACTAGTGGTGCCTTAGAGGAGAAGACAGAAGCAGGAGGGTCTTGGGTTTTAAGGGGTGGGGAGTGGGGGCTGTACAGTTCTCAGAGAAAGGAATTGGGGAAGGCAGCTGGTTCACGAGGTATGGTCGAATGACCTCTTAGGGAAGGAATTTGGCAGCTTGAGTCCACCAAGAGAAGATGAAGGAGAAAGTCCTGGTGATCTATTTCCAGAAGGAAAAAAAAGCAATTAAAACCCTGTGAACTATAGTACTACTGTGACACACGTGGGTGGCACTGCCGTGAGTCGGAAGTGACTCAGTGCAACTGGCTCCTCCTGACAACGTCTAAGACAAGGGTCACGATTCCCAGGCATCCTCTTCAAGATGGTGCGGGTTCTGAGTTGGTTCCAACTCTCACGTACAACAGAACCAAACACTGCCTGGCCCTACCCCATCCTCAGGGTCTCGTCGCAAGAAGACCAGAGTTGCAGCCACTACGTCAATCCATCGCCTAACGGTCTTCCCTATTTTTTCGTTTTGTGTTGTGTTTTGTTGACCCTCTACTTTACCAAGCATGAGATTCTTCTCCAGGGACCGGTATCTCCTGAAAGCTTGCCCACACACATGACATAAAGTCTCCCAGTCCTTGCTTCCAAGAAGTCTCGTGACTGTACTTCCGAAGAAGATCGGCATGTTCCTTTGCCAGCCCGTGGCACTTTCAATATTCTTCACCAAAACTCTAATGCAGATCCATCTTCGGTCTTCCTAGCCCGTTGTCCAGCTTCCCTATGTGTAATGAGGCGACTGAAAAGGCCATGTCTTTGTTGTTGTTGTTCTTTATTTTTTTAGCACTCTCAAAAGTTATTTTGCTGCAGATTTGCCCCAAACCATGTTTTTCTTTCTTTTTTTTATAAAAACACATTTTATTGGGAGCTCTCACAGCTCTTATCACATATGTACAAACACATTTGTACATATGTTGCCATCATCATTTTCAAAACATTTTCTTCCAACTTGAGCCCTTGCTATCAACTCATTTTGATGTGGATTTAGATCCAAGTAAAATGAAATCCTTGACAACATCAGTATTTCTTTATCAATCATGAGGTCAATGATTGTTCACAGTGCATCTTTCTTTGACTCCTATGGAGTTGTAATCCATACTGAGGGCTACGTGCCTCAACAATCAGGACATCCATCAACTCTTCACTTTCAGCAAGTGAGGATGTTATCTGCAGATCAGAGGCAGTTAATGAGTCTTCCTCCTTCTTCATATAGTCCTGCCTGTCAGATAATCTGATTAGCACACAGATTACGTATGTAGAAGGATACAAGCCTTTAAGTGGAGAGACAATGTTTTGAGAAACGATGTACAAAAGCGCTTTACACAATTGACGTGTGTATGGATTGGGATAACAGTTGTATGAGCCCCTAATAAAATGTTAAAAAAAAAAAAAAAGAAGAAGGATACAAGCCACATGGTCTCCTCTTGTTTGGTTCCAACAGTTTCTTGGTCTGTGTTCATATTCTCCACAAAACACATTTGGTTTTATGGATTTAGTGGATTTATCACTATTTGTATGTGTATCATTTGTTGTGATACACACAGTAAAATGCTTTGTCTGGTTAAGAAAGCACAGGTACACATTACTCTGGTATTCTCTACTTTTAGCCAAGATCCATCTGACCTCAACAATAACTTATTCAACACCTTCTTTCGCATCTGACTTGAATTTCTAACAGTTCCCTGTCAATGTGCTGCTGCAACCATTTGTTTTGTTTTGTTTTGTTTTCCAAAATGTCATGCTAGTGTCATACTCAAATTAATGGTTTTGTTTGATAATTTCCAACATTTTGTTAGATCGCTTTACTTTGAAAGCTCTCTTCCAGTCAGTTGGCCAGATAGCAGTCTTCCAAATTGCTTGGCAGAGAGGAGGGCGGACTGTCAGCATGGTATCTATTGGTGGAATCATCGCAATGAGAATTCCATCAAACGCTGGAGTCTTGCATTTCCTAATTCCTTCAGTGTAGCTCTGACTTGTTCTTGATCATTGGTTCTTGATCATACCTTAGCTCCTAAAATGTTGGACCGTGAATAATGCTTACTTTTTTTCTTTTTCGGTAGAGTGACTTTTGTATCCCTTCCATCTTTCCATCTTCCCCCAATATTTCCTGTGTTGTTCAATATCTGGCCCATAGAATCCTTGGAAATACCATGACTGACTGGTGTTTGAAATACCTGTGGCACAGCTTCCTGAAGCATCCCCATCACAAGTTACCACAATTCCACAAAGAGAGGTGGTGGAGAAGTGATATGACAATGTGAAAATGTTCTGCGCCAGAAAGCTACAGAATCTATATTAGAGTCCCCCAGACCCACCAGGGAACACTTTCACATACAGCCTGGATAGCCTTGCTGTACAACTTCAGATAAAACCTTGCCCCTCTCTGTGCCTCTGTTTGCTCGAAACAATGAACATTCCAGGCAATATAATAATAGTTTCTGTTTATTGCATCAAAGCACTTGGCTAAGTATTTTACATATAGGGCCTCTTTAATTTTTACAAGAATCCTGAAACAGAAGGAAATGCAACCCCCACTTTGCGGGTCTCAGAGGCAAAACTGGCTCTGGCTTTCACATTCCATGAGTTACAGGGACAGATCTGACCAGGCGTGTTTGACTGGACAGGTGGGGTTCTTAACTAACTTCTCTTCATCTATCAGAGATCTGTCCAAGGTGCCTTAGGCTGTCATTTGCATTAAAATGATATCTGTCTTATTAGAAACAAACAAACACAAAAAAACCCCAAAGAGTAGGAAAGAGACAAGGAAGAAATGTCCTCCTTTGACATTAATGACAGACTCTCAGTCCCTTGGACCACTGGGAAGTGCATTGACACAGCTCGAGAAGAGTTCGAGAGATGATCTCGTTGAGGTCTCCCTCTTTATTAACAAAACATAAAGTCCGTCTATGGCTCTTGTGGATGTTTACGATCCCACTGCTCACACACCCAGATGTATTTTAATGTCTCCTTCCTTTGGCAAAAGATTTCGGTTCAAGAAGCAGAGGATGGAGGACTAAGATGTGGGCCTGCTGAAGTCTTTGATGAAATGGAAAGAGCGGGCACCGTGCTCTGGGAGGTCGGCAGGCGATGGACTGCTCTCGGTCCCGGGGCCCTGATCCCCGAGTGAGGCCCAACTGTAGGGTCTGAGGTGAGTTTTCCTGCCATAGACAGATGCTGACAATTTGTCCAAGAATATTAAATACACTTGATATGCAAAGAAAACAAAACAGCAAATCTGGGAGCTGAATTCTGTCCACGAAGTTCCACAGCGCAACTCCAAGTCATCCTAGGCATCAGACCTTCTGAATGTCAACTTTCTGTCTACGGCCTTCCTTTTCATTTTTGAGCCTAATTATCTTACCTCCTACAAGAAATCAATACTTCTATTTTCCAAGCACTTCTCAGCTCACTCACAGCAAAAGCCAATGTCCGTACCCTCCAAAGCCTACAGGACGTTACAATGTCACTGTGACCCAACTGATTCTTTTCTGTGCTTTCCTTTCCACCCATCCGACTCTTCCCACACACTACAGAGCCTCTACACTGGCCATTAGCCTCTTTCCTTAACTGTACAAAATGTTATTGGCTTCATCTACTGTAGATAGTTCCTCAAGTGTCACTTTATCAGTGAGGCACAGTCTAAGAGCCATACTTCCCGTCTCTTAAATTTTAATTTCCCACCATCCCAATGATTATGACTTGGTAATTTTTTTCTTGTTTACTTACTTTTAGCACTGGTAGGTCAGTGCAATGGAAATACAGTGTGTGTCCTCTATTCACAGCTTTATGTCTCCAGTTGTCCATAACAGTGTCGGATACACAGAAGACATGGAAACCTTGTTGAATGAACGAATGAGCAAGAAGCTTTCCTTATTCAACAAAGATTCACAGAAACTTTCTGGTATCCAAATAATGAGCGAACAAACTTCAAAACCTTCAGAACAATTTGACCCAGAAATTTTACCCCTGGGAAAATACCCTGAGGAAACAATACAGAACTAAGGGGGGGGGGTTGATTAAGTCCCCAAATGTTTGTTGCTGTTGAAGAGAAAAAAAGTGGAAGCAACTGACATGTCCTCCAATAAAGCATTGATGAAATTGTCAGCAGAGCCGCTCATAAAGCATATTGGAATGCTCGTGATGTAACATTAAGCAAAAATGTGATATATAAACAATAAAAAGGCTTTCATTTTCAATATGTAAAAGAGGTGAGGGGAAAAGTTACAAAAGTTATAAAAGCAAGTTACTGCTCCTCTTGATGGGGCTATCGTAAAATAGTTAATCTTTTGTCTTTACACCTTTATTTTTTTAAGTTTTCTTTAATGAGTACGTATAGCTTCTCCAACTAGGGAGTATTAGAAAAAAACAAGGGCCAATCAACTGTGGGTAATGACGTGGGTTTTTTATGCCTCTGGGGCAGATGAAGTTACCCCAGCCAGAGTCTGAAGGTGCTCCATCAGGAAATAAGGAGACTGCCTACTCTGGAGTCTCTGGGTGACAGTCCCCCACCAAGTGATTTCCAGCCAGTCCCAGGGCAGCCAGGCTGGGAGGTAGAGAGTCCCTGGGCTGCTGGGAAATTGCTGCAGCTCTGATCAATTAAGGAGCAGCCTCTTCAGTCCCTGACATTTATCAAACCTCCTTCACCCTCCTCTGTCACTATGGGCCGGGGCTGCCTTGTGGGGCAGGGTCTAATCAAGCCAGAGTGCCCCAGGGTCCCTGGAGATAAAGAGAAGGGGGCCTCTGAGGGAGCGGGTAGAAAGGGGAGCCAGGGTGGTGGTGAGGGAATGACAAAGGAGCGAGGAAGGAAGAAGAACAAATGTTCAGAGATGCTCGTTTGTTTTGCTATTGTGGCAATTAATGCTGGGAAGGGACATCTTAAGGGGCACTGGTGACAGCTCTGGTGACACTCCTGTTTGTGATTCCATGACAAATCGTTGTCTATATCTTATTTGAGAGAGTGTGGAGACAGCTCAGAGGGGGGCTGTCTGTAGAGACCGCGCTCCTGTCTGAATGAGGCTCTGCTCTCTCCCGCTTTCAGTCTGAGCGGAGGCAGTTAGACGCCCTGACCAACACCCAGCAAGAGAACCCAAAGAAAACCCACAGGAAAAGAAATGAAAGGGACAGGGCTTTTGGGCAGTGTTGCAGGGCTTTGCAGATTCTGCCTCGTGGGGCAATTAGTGCAATTAATGGAAGCAAAAAGGAGCAGTCTGTAATGGAAGCAAACATGTACACTGTCCTGTAAAAGGCATTTGTTTTATACCACCACCGGAGAAAAAAGTGCAATAACCAGAAGGGGGAAAAAATGAAAGAGAACTTTCTTCTTTATGTTTTTTAAACTCATAATTATGGAATTTATTAGGGAAGTTAACCTGTGAAAAAATTCTCGGGATACAGTTGTTCAGTCAGGACAGTTTCTTCTGTGTCTGCAGACAGGCCTCTCTCTGCCCTGCTTTGGCATTGCTACAAAGCTCTTTGGGCTGCCAATAGTGCCTAAAAGGCATGGCATACCATTGTAATGCTCGACCCGAAGGCACTCAACTCTATCTCTATGGGTCAGCAACCCCAACTCCTCCAGCTTAGTGCCTAGAGGCACCCCACTCCACAAGTCAGCCCCCTGACCCAAAATACTCAACCTACTTGGTCTGTGGGCTTGGGAACACACTCCTGCCTCATGCTACGGCTTCTGTTGTGTTTCTGCTTCCCCTCTGGCACTCCTCTGCCTGCTGTCAAATTAGGACCAATGTGTAGGCACCTCAGGATCCAAAGGACCTGCTCCCCTCCAGGCTCTTCTCTCTAACTAGTAGCGAGAGTCCCCCTTCCTTCCTGCTCCTGAGATAGCTGATAAAAAATAGAAAAGAAAGAGAACTTTCTAATGCCAACTACTTTCCAGACTGGTCAGCTCTTGGGCATCCATTTTACTGATGTTGCTCACTTGGGTTTCTCAGCTGCGCCAACAAGAACGGAAGCAGATCATGAACCAAAGTTACACGTTGAGAATAAGAAAGGATCGCTTCAACGGTACTGATTCTCCAACTTTGCTAGTCTTGGTCTGGCTGTCTGTAAAGAGGTGGCAGTTAAAATCTTTTGGACGAAAGGTCAACTGGTAGTGCAGTCCGAGCCTGTTAGCTGCCACGTGACACTCAGGATGCTGCAGGGGCCCAGAGCGGCTAAAGACAGCAGCGACCTTGAACTCAAGAGATGTGGACTTCGATGCAATGCCACACCAAATTTGCTGTGGGGTGCACGGTGGATGGTGGATGACTTCATGTCTCCGACTTCACGGCGGGGAAGGGGCTTGATAACAAGCACACCATTTAATGTTTAGGATAACATTCTGCAAATGGAAACGGGCTAAAATAAACCAGCCTGAGCAAAATAAAGCATGCTCTTATACAGCCCTGAGCTGTGAGCTTCTAGTCACAGATTAGTCCCCCCTTGGTGCTGTGGCTTCCAAATAAAACCCTTTCGGGAACAGGTGTTCTTCAAATACCTGTTAAGTAGGCAAATCAGAGAGGGAATGAAGTGATGGAGAGGTGTGCCTAAAGAGATGTCATGCCACCTGCATCCCTCTGTGGCCTTTGGTGTCCCTAGAGACCAATATGTTAAGTCTAGGGGCACCAAGAAGGCTGTGTAAAAGGCTGTTTGACACAGCGAACTCAAAAGGTCCTTTCAACGAAAGAAGGGAGAGGATCCTCTTTTCAGGGCAGTTGGGTGTTAAGAAGGGATTTCCAAGTGCGCTTATTTAAGTTGTCATTGATAAAGAATCTAATGTGGAGTCCTATTACATGCAGCAGTTTAGGGTAGTTCTGCTTTGGTTGAAGCCATTTGGCTCTCCGACCTTCTCCCTCTTAAGGTCGCCCAGGCCGCACCTCCATGTTTATAAATTGTCAGACCCCAGCACGTTGGCACCTATTGTAGGAAAGGGGGATGGGCTTGTTGTGACCCCTGAGAACCTCCATCTGAGGCTCCAGGGCAGCTGGGAAGAGAGGGGTGGTGATTCACAGGCAGGAGCAAAGACGGAAGGAAGGAAGAGTAACTGAAGGAAAAATAGGTGATCCAATGGTGACTTCCTTTGGGGAAGGCAGGGAGGTGGGGAGGTCAGGGGGCAGGAAGGCTCTGATTGGCAGCAATGGACAGGCCACAGGTTCTGCAAGGCCTGGGCAAGCAGCCCCCATGGAGACCTTGGCTGTCTCTGGCATTATCACCAGCCCCTCCATCAACTCCTTGCCCTGAGTCCCTAGAATGGTCTTCATCCATTAGGACTTTGGACAAAAGGCACTTCCAAGAAGCCATTTGGAATCCAGTCTGTCAGCAATCGGCCCCACTATCAACATCCCATCCCTTGATTGTCTTCTCTCCGAGGCAGGTGTCCAAACTACAGGCTACGACTCACACACACATTTTGAAATCCACTGCGTGGTCCCATAAGCGCCAAAACCACAAGAGAGAAAAGCAGAGACAATATCAGAGCATGTCCCATGTAATAAGGGTAAGCATCTTTTTGGAGACAAGCACACACAATCCTATACAGGCATGTGAGGTTACCATGTAAAATATACTTCTTATTTTGGGGGGAGGCTAAATATTTTTTATAAACACAACCCTAAGCAACTGACTGGAGCCCTGATAGTGTAGTGGTTACACATGGAGCTGTCATCCGCATGGTTGGCAGTTCAAGATCACCAGCAGCTCCTCAGGAGAGAGACGGCTTTCTACTCCCTACAAAGGTTCCAGTCGTGGAAACCCACAGAAGATTGCTCTGAGTCAGCTTTGACTGGACAGCATCAAGTCTGAGTGAGAAGCAACTTACACAGCTAGCAGCTAAATCCATATGGTGCCACTCCTGCTCCCGAAAGACACAATGAACACACGCATTCTGTTACTTGCAGAACAGGCTTGGGTTCAGGGATCAGGCAAAGCTGGGTTCAAATTCTAGTTCCATTAGCTTGAGCAGTCTAACTTTTAGAGTATTCCTCAGTGTGAATTAGAATAATTCCTTCCTTGTGAGATGGATGGGAATGTCCAATGAATCATCGATTTGAAAATACTTCCTGAGGATTGTCTAGTGCTGAAGAAAGGTAAGACTCCCACATGACAAAATATGATACTAAGTGCTAAGATAGTCATTCTTCCTTTTATTAATCAGCCTAATTTTCCATCTACTGATCAAAGATGTGTTTACTGAGTACCTGTTAAGTCCCAGGTACTCATTAGTCACAGAATGCACCAGAGGTCTTAGAACCTCAGTCTGGTCAGAGAATTAAAATACACAGTAAACAAATACAAACAAAAGAAAGTGTAGGGGATGAGAGAGGATTATAGAGAAGAACCCAAGTAGAGAGGAGGGCTTCAACTTAAGAGAAACATTTAAGGGGAGGCCGGCGTGGCAAAGAGCCCTGGCAGGACCGACTGGAGACGGGAATGAGGTTTAGCTGGGTTTTGTGCTCTTTTGCAGACAGTGGAAACATGGCCCCTGACAAGGATCTGGGTGGAGCGAGCTGTGGGAGAGCGGAGAGGAGCCCATGGTGGCTGGAAAATGATGGCTGAGGGTCAAGGTACAATGAAATGGCTTTGCCACGGGAAACCAAATCATGCAGAAGCTCATCAACCGCGGCAACTAGCTCTTCATCCCAGTACAGTGGGAGCCCCTGGGATGAGACCTTTGTGTGGAGGTGTTATGGTCGGAGACTCGCTGACAGAGTGGTGGTGGCAGTGGGGAACATGGAAGGGCCTGAACCAGGTAACATGGAGACCATCCAGGAAGCCTGCGAGGACCTGGGGTCTGCAGGGATTCTGGGAGGATTGACGTGGCTTGAAGAGGGCATGCAGGGACATGGGGTGGGAGGGAGGAGTGAAAGGGAGGAGGCGAGAATCTCTGAGTAAAGAAGTCTGGATGTCAAACTAAGTCACCAAAGGAGGTGCTGACTACAAACGGGATTGGAAAAAGTATCCAGTGCTGTCCAAGGACGCCTGTGTCTAGAATTCACAGAGGGTGTCAGAGGCTGGAGGGATGAACAGCTTCTCGGTCTTCTGCCATCTTAAAATGCTCTACTGATACCAAGCATGAGTTCCGAGCACCTCTGACGCTGAACCACTCAGGACACCGAAGATACAGGATCTCCCTGGTGGAAAGTCCCATCTGTGACATGGAAAGCTCAGGGTTACTGTGTAGCAGCTTTCCGTCTCAGAGAATGAATCCTAATGACCTTTTTTTGGAGGGATGGTGTATCAGATCTGTGGGGGATGCGAACCCATGGCTGTGATGCTTTAAGACATCCTGGAATTTCAAGAGCTCAGGGCATTCCTAAGGCTTCTAAAGCTAACTGTGGTATGAAACGTCCAAATCCCAGCTCTTCCTCTGGACCGCGAGCTCGGGTGCAAGAGCTCAAAGTCTGGCTCCATCCTTTTCTCTGTGATTTGAGACAGTCCCTTAACCCTTCTTTGAAAATTGAGGGTGCTACTACCACCATTCCCAAACAGTTACCATGATATGTACATGATACACAGCGTAGAAAACACTTGGTACAGCGCCTGGCTCCAAGGGGTCATGCAGTCATTCTTAGTTGTCATCAGCTTCAGCATTAGCATGATTAATTTTTTGGTCAACCCTCTCACCCACCCTCCATTTGGAGTTGCATACAAATGGCTTCATGAGACAGAGGAGAACAGCTGAGTCCACGAACCATTCAACTAAAATGCCAAACCCTTGCCTCTCAATGAGGATTTTACTGACTCTGAAGTTTCCTGGTCTGCATTTGTGACCAGCCATGAGGCTCAGCCTACTGACCCTATGTCAGAAAGGCTGGTACCCTGCCCTTCTATCTCCTGGACCACTGCTGGTATAGGATGTCATGTCCCTTGCCTCCCTCCACTGTGGGTCCAGCACTGAGGTAGGTGAGCAGAAGCACCCTTATTATGCATTACTTTCCTGCAGGAATCATTACATGTGGTCACTATGAAAACTAGATTTCTGGCTAATAAAGTGGTCTAATTCACATTTGAACCAAAGTTAATTAAAAATAAAAGGTAACCATGCATATAAAATGATATGTGGACTATATAATAAACCATGGCTTGCCTGTAAATTTGTCATGCTTTGATGACTCAGTGTTGCTGGAATCTATGCCACTGGTATTTTAAATACCAGCAATATCACTCATGTTGGACAGGTGTCTGCAGAGCTTGAAGACCAGCAGTTCTCAACCTGTGGGTTGTGACCCCTTTGGGGGTCGAATGACCCTTTCATAGGGGTCAACGAATCCCAATTCATAACAGTATTATAGTTATGAAGTGGCAACAAAAATAATTGTATGGTTGGGGGATTACCACAATATGAGGAACTGTATTAAAAGGGTCCTGGTATTAGGAAGGTTGAGAACCACCATTCTAGACTAAGGTAGACCAAGAAGAAAGGCCTGTCAAATTTCTTCCAAAATCAGGCAAAGAAAACCTGTTAGTACATTGTGGAACTTGTTTGGTTTGAACACATCCGTAGGAGGGTTCAATCATTGGAGTGAGTAGGAATTTGTTTCGTGAAGCAGAGGGCCACCTCAGGGAAAGGGAAGGTGTTTTTGTGGACACCCTGTTTGTGCAAGAAATTGAAACCATGGTCAAAAAGGGGGAGTGGTTAAGTAAGTGTCAGGATATTCACATTAGGAGATCCTATGTATCCTTCAAAAAAGGGAAGGGGTAGTCTTCGTGAGATGAACTGGCACAAACAGTAGCCACGCCAGTGGACAATAAAGGACTCCAACATGCCAGCGATCAAAAGGATGATGCTAGCAACACCTGGCAATGCTTCGCTCTGTTGCACATGGTGTCACCTTGACTCAAAGTCACCTCGATGGCAGCTATCTAAATGCAGATGAACAAAGACCAGAAGAGTTCATGATACATAAAGTAAGTCAACATGACAGTGTAGAGGGCTGTGTGCATCTGTGGGGGCAGAGTTTATGCAGCTCCCTTTGAGAGTATTAATACATTTCTTAAGTAAGACATCAGCAGTGTTTGAGGGCCTTAGGGCAGTCAGCTACTTAACAATTGGTATAAATAAACATGACAATAGTTCCAAAATTATAAATATGTGTACCTTTAACACAGAGATTCTGCTTTTAATTGTCTCTCTGTACTATATCAAAATTCTTACACTTTCCATATATATGTGTGTGTGTGTGTGTGTGTGTGTGTGTGTAGAGAGAGAGAGATAGAGACTTCAGATACTGTTTTTAAGTACAAAAAATTGAACTTATAGTCAACAAAAGAGAGTGGTTAAGTAAGTTTTTATATGCTCACATTATGAGATCCTATAGAGCCTTCAAAAATAATAAAGAAGGTATGTGTGGAAAGATACATTTTTATCTAGTGGGTTATAAAACTATCAAATTTCTGAAGAAAAATGCATGTGGCAGAGATGACCCCAGTTTCTCATATCTGGGTGCAAATATATATAAACACACGCATTAATATATTATGTATATATCAGAAAACAGTATAATATAAATCAAACAATCCAACTGTGATCGAGGACTACCCTTGGGTCCTGCTGAAGGAACAGGGCGGAGAGACGGGTAAGGTATGTCCCTCCTGCTTTACACATTGCACACTCATTTCCTTTTCCCTTCTTCCTGCCCCTTCTTCTTCCCTTCTCCCATCACCCGCTTCCCACCCTCCATTCCTTCTATTACAAGAAGCATGCATTTATTCTACAATAATGGAACAAAATGTAGTAGCCCAATATCGCTCACCCCAACCCTTATTAAAGTGATACCTTTGCTATCTTAATTTCCTTAAGCTTCCATGCATAAATATAAGGAGGGCTAGGGGAATTTGAATTAAAATGGATCAAGTTTCTGTTCTGTACCAAATCCCAGCTGAGTTTTCACATACTGACACAATTAAATTTTCAGTAGCACGCTAAGGTGCTGTGAAGGATGATGTTTAAAATACCTGACAACCTCTATGACACAGACACTAGCTAGAAAGGGCACCAGTTATTTATGCCTGCAAACCACCCTGGTGCTGCACGGGAAGTTGTTCGTGGGGACCTCAGGGGAGCTTGGGACTGCCAGACATCAGCAGTGTTTGAGGGCCTTAGGGCAGTCAGCTACTTAACAATTCGTAAAGAAATACTTCAACATCTAACTGAGGGTCCACACTCACTCACTGCCATTGAGTCAGCACTGACTCACAGCTAGCATTGTGGGTTTCCAAGATTGTAACTGTTTATAGGGGTAGAAAGTCCACTCTTTCTCCCGAGGTGTTGCTGGTGGTTTTTGAACTGCCGACCATGTGACTCGCAGCCCAACACGTAACCAGTACACCAACGGGGTCTGGCCACATCAATCTGTATGAACTCTACTGAGTTCAGTTCATTCTGATATTCATGAGACCTGGGGCCTGTTATAAATTCATTGTGCCCCATCTCCTAATTTATGTTGAAGTTCTAAACCATGGTACCACTGAATGTATGTAACCTTGTTTATAAATAAACCACACCACCACTACCAACAAAAATGACTCATTTCCATCAAGTCAATTCTGACTCATGGCACCCCTATGGGGCAGGGTAGGTCTGCCCCTGTGGGTTTACAGGAGTGTAACTCTTTATGGGACTAGAAATTCCTGTCTTTCTCCCAAAAAGCAGCTGGTGGTGTAGTGAGTTATGCGATGGGCCCCTAAATTCAAAGTCAACAGTGAGGAACCATCAGCTGCGCCAAGGGATAAAGAGGAGGCTTTCTATTTCCCTAAAGAGTTACCATCTCGGAAAACTACAGGAGCAGTTTGACCCTGTGCTATAGGGTCACTATGAGTCGACTCCACAGCAGAGAGGGTTTATAAATAGCATCTCATGAAAAAACTATCTTTGAGGAGGAGATCAGTTAACACAGGTCATCCTGGAGTTGGGTGGATCTTCATGTAATCCAATAAGAGCAGAGACGGAGGGACTGAGGGGAGACATGTGAAGATGAAGTTGTACAGCAGCTGCAAGCCAAAGAAAAGGAACATCTGGCAAGGATATGTAATGCATGACATGATGACTTGGACTTCTAGCTTCCAGAACTGTAAGATAATAATTTTTGGCTCTTACAAGCCATGACGCTTGTGGTACTTTGTTCTGGCAGTCCTGTTAACCGACCCACTGACACTGAGTCGATTCTGACTCACAGCAACCTTATCGAAAAGAGCAGCGCTTCCCCTTAGGATTTCCAAGGCTCTCCATCTTTCCAAGAGCAGAAAGCCTTGTTTGTCTCCCACTGAGTCACTGGTGGAATTGAACCACTTGCCTTGTGGTGAGCAGCCTGGCATGTAACCCACCACATATCCCCCGGGTTCCCAGGCCATCCTAGGAAACTAAAATAAACCTCAGGTAGCTATCCCTTTGCAATGAAATGCCCTTCTTCTGGGTTCTAGACTATGCTCTGTGTTCTTTGAAGGTCTCTGTTGAAAAACAAGCTGATAGAGCTGGAGTATTGAGGAAACAGTTTGAATTTGTGAGCCAATTCTAAGTATGAAATGTGCCTGCGGGTTTAGCCCTTGGCAATATGATTTCAAAGGTTGCAGGACTGCTTCCCTATGGACTACCCAACCTCTGAACACCTGCCTACTTCTGCCCAGGTAGCCTTCTTAAAGAGTGGGTTACATGGCTCTTTCCCTCAGGGCCGCCTGAGGCAACCCGCCATGTGTTTGCTCTGAGCTACCACTTGAAATCGGCTGCTGTCAGTGCACTCATTCCTCCTGTCTAAGCAAGGAGAGGCCAGTCCCCCAGGGATTACATCTGGGGCCATCCAGTTGACTCAGAGTCCTGGAGACCCCATTGATAGAAGGATAGAATTTTCCTCCACGGGGTTTGCAATGGCTAATTGTTTGAAAAGTTCAGCAACAGGCCATTCTTCTGTGGTGATGCTGGCTAGACTTGAACCTCCAAGTGGCCCCTTAGTGGCTGAGAATGTTAACCAATTGCACCACCCAGGGACTCCGCCTGGGTCATAAAACCAAAGGCCAAACTCACTGCCACTGAGTCAGCTCAGAAGCACAGCTACCCTGGGCAGGGTTTCCAAGAAGACAGCCTCATCTGTCTCCCATGGAACAGTTGGTGGGTTTGAAGTGCCAACCTTGCAGCTAGTAGCCCAATGCCTAAACCATAGCGCCGACACAGGCACCAGAAGGTGCCAGCCCCCCATCATCCACCTGTCCACCAGCAAGGAGAACAACACCCTGCCTGCAGTGAGGGGAGAGAGGCCTACTTTCTGCTTCTCCTTGCTATTTCCCTCTTTCTCCTGCCCTCACTAGATCCACGAGGGTCCAAATCTAGGCTTTCTTCCCCAATTATTTTAAATTTACTTAGAACTTAAAAAATAAACAAACAAAACAAGACAAATTTTATTGGTGAAAACAGACACGTTAAAGAACTGGAGATTTTCCCAAGGCTGAGTGAACTAAGAAGCAAAGTTCAAGTCCAAGTCTGCACTGGGCCGCATAACAAAAGCATAAACATCCAGCATAAGCTCTCATTGGACGACTTCTCTTATGGACTCGATGCCAGTGCTGAGATTTCAGGTCACTGGAGGCCTGGCTTGCTTATAGCGCAAAGAGTTCTGCTTAAAAGAAAGGGAAATCCAGTGGGGGGTGGTTGGTCTGAAAGTGTGCAGGCTTTTATCCAGCAGGGGAAAGCACCCCCTCTACTACGTAAGAGTCAGCATTAGGTTTCCTTTGGACCCAGTCCTTGCGGTGGTAGGAGGAGGAGTCATAAGACAAAATGAGGACTAGGGAAATGTATAGGATGTTCCAGAGAAGCGAGTAGACCCCGGTGGCTGGGGCTTGGGGGACAGACAGGAGAAGAGTGTGGCAGGACTATGGAGGGTATTGTGGGCAGAGGGAAGGTTAAGAGCCTGAAGTCTACAGATTGAACTCTTGAGGATTGAAGGCTTATCCTATACCAGGTCTTTCACACACAATTTATTTTTCAAAATATTTCATTCTGTCAATAACCCTCCAATGAGGAAATGGAGTTTTGGTGGGGGTGGGGGTGGGGGTGGGTAGGGGGGGTGTAGTGGTTATATTTTCAACTGCCCAGACTCATTGCTACGGACAAGATAACGGCTGTCCCCAAGGATGCCCATGTCCAAGTCTCAGACCTGCGAGCTATTGGGCAAGAGGGAGAGTGTCGATGTGACTGAAGATTTTGAGATGGGGAAATCATCCAGCAGGATCACTGAAGCCTGCGAGTCCTGATCAGAGGCGAGCAGGAAATTCAGAATGAGAAGAGATGTGATGGCAGTGTGATGGGAAGCAAGGTGACAGAACCTGGGCGGCCTCTAGAAGGTGCAAAGAAAATAATGCTGATGGTCCTCTAGAATTTTCAGATGTAAAAGAGGCCTCTTGATACCTTGATGTGGAGCAAGTGAGACCCATTTTTAGACTTCTCACCCCCGCACTGTAAGATAATAAATGTGCATTGTTTTAAGCCACTGTATTTATGGAAATCCTTTACAGCAGCCATGGAGGATCCAATATAGTCATCTTGTAACTAACAGAGGTAGGATTTGAATCCAAGTCCAGATGATTCAAAAAATCTGTTCTTCTAGACGATACCACTGGACTCCTGCTAAGCTTCTGAGCTTGATGAAAATGCTTCATTTGGTGAGGAGCCCACCTTCCTATTTGCCCACTGAGCATCACGGGCAGCTGGCTCTGAGAGAGTGAGCCTTCAGGGTGGAAGAAGTTCTCTGTAGAGGTCAGAGCTTCAGGGTGGAGCTCTTAGAGGGCAGTGTTCAAAGTGAAATTTCCAGACCAAACTGTTAACCCGTCATTGGCGCCACGCCACCAAATCAAAGAACTGAAAAAAATGGAACTGCAGCATCTTATTAAAGGAAAAATAGCTAAACTCTACCTATAATTAGATAGCTTGAGATATAGACACTTCATCTGTACAGAAATAAACGCCTCTAGCAAAATAGGGAACAGTCCCTACGGAGGATCATAAAGATAGGCTTGAATAACAGCACAGATGAGAAAGAATGAGAGGTTGAGCATCAAAAAGACCGGTACGAGTCAACAATAGCCATAAAACCAAATGTGGCATCAAGATGTAGCAACCACAGCATAGTAGCTAACAAGGAGGAGGTGGAAGTGCTATTTCTCTCTGCCCAGGTGAAGAAGAGTGGGGGCACGGATGTTACATTACAACTGCAATGGGAAAAACCGAGTGTTCCCATCTAGAGGAAACTAACCAGCATGCTGAAACGTATTCCACAGGAGAACAGTCGAAGAAACTGGGGCTCTGATTTAGGTTGATTTCCAGCAGCTGTGGAGCATATTTTTTTGCTGGCACACAATTTCTCAAGATATACTTTGACAAAGGAAGATCGGATTGGCATTTTCTGTAGGCATTGGGGTACAGGGGGTCAGATAAATACCAGAGGAAACCTTATAAAGAAAAACCATATACATGTCACAAGTGTCTGGACATGGACTAGCCTATGTCCTCATTAGTGAAGTCACTGCTGAGGAAAGGAAATCAGAACACACTGGAGAGGTACTGAACTAGGTACCCTTGGATGTCTCCTACAACTCCATTTCTAGAAACACTGACACTGTCTCCTCTCCCACCCCTATTGAAGGCTCAGTGGAGATAAACTCGGATCATCCAACAAAGAGGGTAGCCATAAACCCAAGTATTTTATCCCAAAAGACACTGCTTGTATGCCCAACCCTCCAGCTTCTGCATCTCATCCCAGACCCCCAGAATGTCCCAAAGAAAGGGTAATGTCATAAAGTGGACTCACCTTTCTTCTCAAAGTCCACCTTCTCTTCCACTGGCCGGCCCAGGCTGTCCAGGGTATGGGTCATCTGGCTGCCAAATTCGTCCTCTCGGGAGATGTGGTTGGCGCGCCGAGGTGGGTCCTCATCCTCCTCGTAGTCATAGTCATCGAGGATGGGGGTCTCTCGGATGGGCACGCCAATGACAGAATTGTGGGCCTGCAGCCGGGAGGAGCGGAAGCTCTCACGGGCCTGGGGCCCGAGCAGTACAGAAGGGATGTAGTGGATCTCATGAGTGGCTTCCGTACTGGCACTCTTCTGGGGGATGCGATGTCGCTTCTGCCAGCGCCGCTGAGCATACAGGGCCACGGTGAACACAAGCAGGAGCAGCAGCAATGCAATGAGGCCACCCTGGAGGGGGAGGCAAGTAGAACAAGCATATGGGATATTGTTCTGGCAGAGGAGGGTCAGGGGAGGCTTTCCCTGTCCATGAAATTCGCCCTGATCTCAGGGTTTGGCTCTGAGCTCAGGAACCACATCCACAACTTTGAGGGCGGACACAAGTGCCAAACATTGGCCTCTCCACTAATAAGCGGTGGGATCGTCAGCTAACTGATTCACTTGTCTGGGCCTTGACTGTGAAAACATCTCTTTAACTTTCTCTTGTCAACTGGGTGCAGGTTTCCCGAGCAGATCATCAGCCATACATTCAACAACGCGTACGCATTTTGCCTCACTTCTTTCACTGCAATCCCCTCGATACAGCACCGTTTATCCCACCGCCTGCCTGGGCTCCCACCTAACCCTTCTGAACTTTGTCTTTGGGCAAATCGGGTCCCCAAATCTCAAACTGTTGATTCTTCTAAGGTGGTTATGGCGCATCAGTTATTGTTCCCCTGACAAAACTGTCTACTGTTTTGAAAACGGAGCAACTGAGGTGAATAGTTTTCAGACCAGACGATGACTCTGGGCCACAGTCTCAGGGGTTCCACCATCTCCATCACACCACAAAAAGTCTCGTCACTTTTTTTTTTAAATGATTCTGAGTTTTGTCCCACATTTCCCCCCACTCTACCAGGACCTTCTAATGTTGTCTCTTTCAAAGTACTTGGTCATGGTAGGCTGACACCCTCTGGTCCCACGGTCTGAGACTGATGGTGGTCACATAGTCCATCCATCCATGCCGCGCATATTCTATTTCCATCGTTCATCTTCCATCCGGTCAGGGAGTGATCAGAGTTGTATCTCAGATGGCCCCTCGTGATCTTTTTAAGAACCCAGTTGCTACTCACCGAAAGCTGGGGTAGAAAGATGTGTTTGAGGACTCTGTTATGCCCATTGATCGGGAGGTCCCCCAGGCTGTGGTCCGGAGTCCGAGTCTTATTTTTCACATGGAGGCGGGGCTTCAAAATATTCATCGAGAAAATGGAATTGAAAGATAATGACATTTTCCCACAACGTTTTTGCAGCCCCCTCAAATCTAGGAAGAGTAAGATTCCCTGCTCTTATTTTCTCACTAGGGAGAAATGAGATGGTGCTACCACAGAGCTATCCAGACTGCTAAACGCTGGGAAGGGCCAGAGCTTTGGATTCACCCATGGAGTGTCTGAACCTTGAGATTGCCTCTGCCCATTTGTGGAATCCCGGTGCCATGCCCAGCCTCTCTCAGGCTTCGTCAACTCTCTATATCCTCAATCCGATTCATCTCTAGAATGCCCCCTCTGAGGGCTTAAGAGATACAGCCTTCTTCCAAGTTACTAAAAAGATATAGCAGGGTAGTGAAATATAATTTCTTCACCCAAGTGCATGGATGGTCCAAATAGGTGACATCCACGGCTGCCAACCCAAAGCTTGTTGGTTTGCGTTCAGCCAAAGGCGCTTCACTAAAAAGGTCTGGTGACTGATTTCCCGGCAAATCAGCTACTGAACCCCCATCTGGAGCACAGCTCTGCTCGGGCAGCCTGGAACGTGTCATGAGTCAGGACGGACTTGACAGCAACTGCGTTCAGTTCCATGGCTGCACATGCGATGTTTCATTCATTATCCGAAACTCTAGTCTTTCCATTTCTGGTTCCAGATGAGAGGCTCGGGACAAAGTTGGTGCTAAGAACTATTGGCCATGTGGTTATACAGGTAGTTCCTGGGTTATGAATATGATCTGTTCCTGTCTGTCTGTAAGTTGAGTTGACAGTTAATAACAGGTACATGTGGTTTTACTTAGTCAGAGTAAGTGAAAAGTTTGCCTTAGTATGTTGCATGTATATTACTCTTGTATGCAAATAAAACATTTCAGACCACACTGCCAAATGCACTAAAATGCCATAAACATAAGAATACAGTGCACAAGATGATGGCAACATATGTACCCATGTGCTTGACCCAATGGATGGATGTGTGGATTGTGATAAGATTTGTAAGAGCCCTCAGTAAAATGATTTAAAAAAAAGAATACAGTACACAATAATGATAATAATAATAAGTAACTCCATGTGGTAATGTACCAAAGAGAGGCAATCCATGCATACATTTGAGTGTAGGTATACAATACAGCATTCTATAAAGTAAATCAAAGAAATTGTTTATAAAACAGAAAAAATGATCGTGACTCAGGGTTAATATTTGCTTTTGTTCAATTGATGTCTTGCATACTGGAAGGGATACTAAGGAGGCGACATTATGGAAACAGTAATAATTGGGTGATGGAGAGATTGCATCTGTTGAAGATGATGGGCCTGGTGCCCGAGAGGCAGGGTTTGACGGTGGACAGAGGGGTTTACTACGTAAGCCCATCTCTTGAAGATTTGTGCATAGCTTCCCTTTATCTCATCACGAGTGGCCTTGCATCTGCTAAGGCCCTCAGTACTGTAAATCACGGGAGAACATTTCTGTAGAAGGTTCTTGTTCTTCTAACACTGTCATTCCTGTTCCAATGAGATAAAAGGCTAACTCTTTTTTTAAAATAATCATTTTATTAGGGGCTCATACAACTCATCACAATCCATACATACATAATTTGTGTCCAGCACATTAGTACATATGTTGACTTCATCATTCTCACAACAACTGCTTTCCACTTGAGCCCTTGGTGTTGCTCCTCCTCCCTCCGTGGTCCCCCCTCCCCCTGAACCCTTGATAATGTATAAATTATTATTTTATCATATCATACCCCATCCGACGTCTCTCTCATCCACTTCTCCGCTGTCCGTCCCCCAGGGAGGAGGCCATATGTAGACCTTGTCATCTGTTCCCCCTTTCTCCCTCATCTTCCCTCCACCCTCCTGATATCTCCACTCTCTCCACTGGTCCTGGGGGGTTCATCTATCCTGGGTTCACTGTACTTCCAGTTTCTATCTGTGCCAGTGTACATCCTCCAGTCCAGTCGGATATGTAAGGTAGAATTGGGATCATAGTAGTGGGGTGGAGGAAGCATTTAAGAACTAGAGGAAAATTGCACATTTCATCGTTGCTATACTGCACTTTGATTGGCTCCTCTCCTCCCTGCAGCCCTCCTGCAAGGAGATGTCCAATTTCCTACGGATGGGCCCGGGGTCCCCACTCTGCACTCCCCCTCATTCACAATGTTATGGGTTTTCTTGGGGGGGGTCTTTGATGCCTGATACCTGATGCCTTTGCCACCTTGTCATCTTACAGGATGGTGTGCTTCTTCCATGTGGGCTTTGTTGTTTCTCAGTTAGATGGCCCCTTGTTTATCTTCCAGCATTTGGGACCCCAGATTCTGTGTAATTTGACAGCTTGGCATCATCAGCTTTTCTTCACTGCATTTGCTTATGTACCCACTTTGTCTTTAGCATTCATGTGGGGTAGGCTGGTGTGCTTCTTCCTTGTAGGTTTTGTTGTTTCTTAGCTAGATGGCCGCCTGTTTGTCTTCAAGCCTTTAAGACCCCAGATGCTCTATCATTTGATAACCGGGCACCATCTGCTTTCTTCACCACTTTTGCTAATGCACCCCCTTTGTCCTCAGTGATCAAGTAGGGACAGTATAGTGTGCTTCTTCCGTGTGGGTTTTGTTATCTCTCAGCTAGATGGTTGCTTGTTTATCTTCAGATCTTTAAGGCTTCAGGTGCTATATCTTTTGATAGCTGAACACCATCAGCTTTCCTCACCACACCCGCTTGTGCTTCCATTGTCTTCAGTGACTTCAGGTGTTATATCTTTTGGTAGCCAAGCACCATCCGCTTTCTAGGAAAAAGGCTAGCTCTTTTGTCACAAACTTTTTCAGTTCTGGAATTCTGAGGCCCCCGTCTTCTCCCTCAGAAGGTATCATTTGCTGCTGTCATTTCATAAGTTCTTCATGGGCTAGTTCTTTGGCATGGGACTCAGGTAACCCTATGGCATAGTTTTCATTGGTGTCTAAGTGCAGTTGATTTCCAATATCAGCCACAGCTTGTTCATTTTCAGCCATGCCATCAGCTGTAAAACCCTGCAAAGCATGTGCTAATTGGGAGCACAATTTTTCCTCACTTACTTGTTTCATATATGGCTGCTTCACTTCATCCCAAGAATTAGTAATAGATTTCATAGCATCGCAGACATGAACTGCCTGAAGCTGATCACATCCACGTGGTTGGCCATGACTACTTGTGAGAAGGTCCACCATAAAAACAGGTCATCAAAGAGAATATGACCCCCTGATCCATTCGCTAAAGTAATGATGTCCTGTTGGGGCTTCGGTGATGGGGGCAGTGAATGGGGGGATTTAAATATATACCTTTCAAGTTAGACTAAAGGTTCTTTAAGTGTTTGAATGTCTGAGTGAGTTGTCAAGCACAGGAGAACCTTGAAAGTAATTGTCTTGGCCAACCAGTCATGTTCAACAGCAGGTACAATATGATTCAAGAGCCAGTTTTTCAAAGTGGCTATTATAAGCCAAGTTTTTACATTTGCCTTCCTAATAACAGAAAGATGTGCCTTAATAACAGGCCAAAGTTCTCTCAGACTGAGGAAGCATGGCACAAGCAAAGGTTTGAGTTTGAAATGCTTAAGCAATAACAATAGCCTAGCCTTTGATGCTTTGAGTCTGGTGTATTTTACCCCCCTTTTTTTTTATAGGTCTTTGAAGGCAGCTCCCAATCCACCCCCCACAACAAATAAGCCAATCTCACTTACATGAACTATTTGGTCTAACAAATAACCTGTCTACTCAGTCATTCCCCCACAACCCCAATATTTCAGGAAAATCCCTCACAGCACTTAGATCAACATTCCCTGGCTCACCTTGCACTTCAACACTGTATAATTCTCCCCCTTGGGTAGTAGAGCCAGATAAGAGCCTTGTGCTTTTCTTTATTTGTCTTTTTTTTTAATCACTTAGGATTTTTATTATTTATTTATTTTTAATAATTTTATTGGGTTCATACAACTCTTATCACAATCCATACATACATCAATTGTATAAAGCACACTTATACATTCGTTGCCCTCATCATTCTCAAAACACTTGCTTTCCGCTTGGGCTTCTGGAATCAGCTCCTCATTTTTTGTACTCGCTAGAAAACCCGAGCTCTTCCTACTACCTGCATTAAGCATTTGCCCAAATGTTGTAGCTGACTGCTTTTCCTTCATTATAATTTCACTGATGGCAAGAACGCTTTCTTTAACAATCTGTCCAGCATTTAACGAGTGCAGCGTTTATAGACCCACCCAACTACATCAACCTGGGGAAAGTGAAGGTGAGTACTGTTGAGGATGCCCATTTGGGGTTCTCCTCCTGAATACACTGACATGGAAAACCGTGCCAGAAGGTACGACCTCTCACTTCCCTAGTAGGACCTGGCAGGAGTAGCCAGACAGGGAGCCCTGGGGCCAGGGCAGGGACCAGAACTCTGCCTATACTTCAGCAGGGAGCTACCACGAGACCACTGAGAAGAGAAATCCCATAAAAATACATCTAATATGCATGTCTGCTATTTTTCAACAGCAAGAATCCAAGGGGGTGTCAAAGAGTTCTTGGGAAAATACCACCCCCTTTTATTGTTTGGATTGAGAAGGAGGAGTGACAGGGAATCTTTCAGTGAGGCCCTCACTGTGGAAAGTCATCTGAAGGGAACGCAGCCCTCGCTGACTTGCAGCTCTACCTGATGGTCAGCTTTGGTGGGAAAGGGCCCTGGAGTGGGTCTCAGGGGACGCAGATCCTGAGGTGTTGCAGGATTCATTATCTTTCTCTCTGATCCACTCTCCTAGGAGCCCTATGGGCTTTCCAACAGCCCTCTGTTGCTTTCCTTCCCCCGTCACAGAACATAGGAGAGTGATGGTTTTATGTCCAGAAATCCTGTGTGCTATAGCATGGCTCTTATTTTCTTCAACAGAATAAGAAACGAAGGCTGAGACAGAGGAAGGGAGGGAGGGCCAGCAAGAAGGAGGGACAGAGAAAAACGGGACAGAAGGACACGAATATTGGATAAACACACCAGCAGGTTCTCTCTTTCACATTCGGCTTAATGCTATTTTACTCAAGCCTTAAAAGAGTTGTATGCGACCAGGATACTAATGTATAAATTAAATTCACCCAGAGACTGTGACCTGCGCTAGGTCTCTTTCCCTTTCATGGACTTGGTTTTCTCCTTGGTCACATAAGAGCAATGTGCCTAATGTTACCACGCTGTTCATGGGGAGGAATATGTACGAGGTTTGCAGAATGCTTACTTCAATATGGGGCAACTGGTAACTGCTCAAGACTTGATGGCCGTTATAATTGTCAGCAACATTCTGCAGGTGCACACTGCCAGGATTCATCGAATGAGAAAGGGGTTGAATGTGAGCAAGTGAATGACTGGGTCTTCTGCCTTTCAATGCCTATTCTGCAACATTCGTACAAGTTCTTCTGCAACTTTTACATGTGCCCTCTCTTTTACTTTTATGACTGTGTGTGGGGCATCCTTGGATCCATGATATGTGAGGTAACTGAAACACACAGATAGGAGATCATTTGCCCCAAGTCACGCGGCTGAGATTCACACATTATCTTCAATCTGATTGAGTCTATGCTGGGACTGGAAAGGGGTAGGAGCATCAAAAGCTAAATTCACTCCCACCCACTCTCACTTTGCAAGCACACAGTCGCCAGCATCAGAGAAATTCCAAAAAGAAGGTGGCAGACAACTCCTTCCTGGATTGGTAGGGGCTGGGCCTGAAGGTCCCCTTAACCTAGTCATTAGGTTAACCTCATTAAACTGTTACTTGCCATGAGTTTACCTTGGGGACTCCCTGTCCTGCCTTCTAGTCTGCCCGAACCTCAGCTCTATTATACGCAGGAGCACCATTGGCAGAAGTTAGTATAACAGGAGTTCTGAAACACATGGTTTGGGTGAGTGTGCCTCAGTCAGTCCTCCTGAAACCGAGGCCTCTGAGTGAAGGTTCTGAAGAGCACTCAATTGGCCTCCCCCAGGTATCTGGTCCCAGGCGACATTACAACTCCCGCTTGAACTCGTCCCACCTTCTCAGGCCCTGAGAAACTTCAGGGAAGCGGGGGCCGGCCAAGGATATGCAGGAAACAAGCTCAGGACTGCTCACTCACTCTGTGGCCCTGGGCTGCCAGATGCTCCTTAGACACTCGTCTGTTTTATCTGTAATTGGTTATGTCATTATTAGCAAAACCTAATGCACACCTAACCCTGCTGCAGAAGGAGTCAGAAAGACTCAGTTTCAGTCTCATATTGCCAAGCATTATCTGGGTGATTTTAGGCAATGGAATTAATGGCAGAATCACAATTTCATTGGCCACACAACGGTGTCACATGCACCCTTCGAGCATGGGCGTAGATATGAGCGCTTCAGTGTGGCGTGCTCAGCTCAGTGCCCGGCACACAGTAACCTCAATACAGGAATACAGTACTTACATTCACGGGATTCACAGGATTGCTGACAAAGTCGGATCTAGCAACTGATGTGGGATCGTTCATAAACCAAGGGGTGCTGCATCCAACAGAGGGGTTCAACGGGAACTGCTGAGCCAGTGCAAGTGGGAGGAGTCCGTTGTGGCACCAGCAGCTAAGCATGCAACTAGAAACCAAATGGTTGGCAGCTCACACCCACCCAGAAGCTCCTCAAAAGGGCCAACTGACAATCTGATTCTGAAGGTCACAGGCCCGGAAGTTGTTGCAGGGCTCCTCTGCACACACATGTCTCTGTGAGTTGGAAGTGATTTGATGGCAAGTGGTTTGATTCAGCTGGGGGTTTAGTAGAAAAGCAGAGGAGTCCCGAACTCAGAAACAGGAAAAAACTCTTCCATATTCACCTAGGTTGGCTTAGGCTGCTGCACGGGCCCAAGACCATGGGGTTATACTCTCAGGTCATTATTGACTTCCTGCAGCAAGAGCAAGCAAACTGAGATAGTTAAGGTTTATTGCGCCAACGTGGCTGAGAAACACATGTGGGGTTAATTGAAGGGCGGAGAAACAAATGGCCCGGTGAGCCTCACCTTTCCAGTTCTTGGGTCTCTTACTCTCTGGTGGTCGGACAAGGGTGCAATTGCCTTAGCCCATTCCCTGCTTCAGCTGGCAAGGTTCACTTCCTGGGAGACATCCCTAAGGAGAAGCCACATGGACCTACCTTGATGCAGCCCTGGGTGCTGGAGCAGCCTTGTGGAGACCCCTGTCAGCATTGAGACGCTTACACGCTGATTGATAACAGCTTTCCTCCTGCAGTTGGCATCATTGCTTGTGTTTTGTGAGTTTGAGGAGGGCTTTGCAGATCAATGTTGGACGTATCGGCTACTGTCGGACTTATGGGCTTGCACTGGACTGGGTTGGGAGGCTTAGTGTACAATTACCCTTTATATAAAACCCTATCTTATATACATATGAGTGTCTGTGGACTTGTTTCTCCAGTCTACCCAGGCTAACATACAAACAGACACGCAGGAGCAACCAGGAGGTGAGCAGAGCCAGCCAAGCCAGCCACTGAGCATGTGCACCAGGAGCTCAGGCCTGCCAGCCGAGGAAAAGCGACAGGGCAACAGGGGCACCGCCTTGGGAGGGCAGGACGCAAGGGAGAAGGCTGTGAACTTTTAGAAAGTAATGTAAGAGAGGCCAAGGCTTAAGGAGTGGCACTCCGAGGTCCTCCTGGCCTGAGGGACAAATCAGTGCCAACTCCGATCTGGCCTGTGGTCACTGGAGGGCCATCTAACACAAACCAGGCTGAAGAAGAGCAGTGAACCCCAGAAATAGAAATGCCGGCTACTGGGGAGGGGCTTGTTTCTCCCAGGTTGCTGGCAGTACAGGTCTCAGGGTGCTCCGTTTCCCTTTGCATGAGTGTGAGAATTGCCCTCAGCTGTCAGGTAGGAGGGCACAGGTGAGAAAGGGAAGATGTGGAACCTTTCTTCCTGCAAGCTGGTCCAGAACAGGATCAGCCTGCTCAGCTTGTTCTGCCACCAACAGGGGACCTCAGGTTCCCCCTTGGAGTCAGGAGGTTATGAGGGTGGGAGAGGCCAAAGGCAGGATAGAGACAAAGGATCTAGGTGACCACAGGCCAGTGTGGGAGCCCCTGCTTCCCAGCATGCTCTTTGATGTGACCAACTGACATGACACTTTAGCCCTGTCGCCTAGGGTAGGCTGACCTTCCTAATGAGGAAATGTGGGTTTTCAGTATGAAGGGCTCTGTTGAGGATGAACCAAAATAACACAGCCTGTGGAAGGGAAGGTCTTGCCAGCATAGGTCAAGAAACAGCAGCACATACCTTCACCTGTCCCTTTACCTCAAACCAAATCCTTCTACTCGCCTTACTGAAAACCCTTTTCTGGTTCCCCAGGGACTTTGGAATGAGGTAAGGACATTCTACCTGGCACTTGAGGCCCTGTATCAATGGATCCTCACTTTCTTCTCCTGCTTCAGCTCCTCAGAAGCCCCACCTCACAACTAGTCCCACGACCACACTGTGTGGTTAGCATCCCCGGGCAGTGTCCTCTTGCCATGTGGACTGCCCATCCCCAACTTGAAACACTGTCTCGTCCATGATTGGCATTGGTGCAGTAATGTTCTCTTGAGACACCTGTCCACCTGGAGCCTCGGGGTGTTATCTGATTTGAAGCGTGGTCTTTGTTGAGGAATAAGTTGAGACCTGGATCAACAAGGGTGGCCTCTAAACTCACTGACTGGTGTTCTTCTAAGGTCCCTAGGTGACACACTGGATGACTAACCTAAAGGTTAGCAGTTCCATCCCAGCCTGGTTATCTTGTGCCACAAAGATTCTAGCCAAAAAAGCCTTTTGAAACAGTTCTACTTTGTAACACACAGGGTCCCCATGGGTTGGAACCAATTTGATAGTCAATTTGTGAGTGAGTGTGTGTGTGTGTGTGTGTGTGTGTGTGTGTGCGCACACTTGTAAGATGAGGGATATGTAGGGAGAGGAAGATCAGGACAGAGATTGGGGTGATACAGCTACAAGCCAAGGAAAACAAGATGATCCAGCCATATGAGAAAGTAGGAGAGACGAGGAACACATTATCTCCCAGAGCCTCCAGAAGGAACCTAGACATCTTGAGTTCAGCCTTCAGGCTACCTGAACTATGAGAATACATTTCTGTTGTTTTAAGTGATCAATTCCTGCCTGGGAAACAAACACAGTCCCTTCACCTGCTGCCCTTATCTGAGCCAACCATCTGTCTGGACACCCTCCTCTCTGGGAGAGCCCTGGCTCCTTAAGGTTGGGTAAGTTGTCCTCTCTTCTCTCACAGTCCTGTGATTACCAATTATCCCACTGCCCTGCTATGAGCCCACCCACTTCCTGACCACTCCCCCATTACAGGCTCTCTGCTCCCTGAGGGCAAGGACTGTGGATCTGTCTTTTTTTTTTTCAAATCTTTAAGTCTTTTTTATTAGGGGCTCATACAACTATTATCACAATCCATCCATACATCAATTGTGTAAAGCGTGTTTGTACATTCATTGTCCTCATCATTCTCAAAACATTTCCTCTCCACTTAAGCCCCTGGTATTAGGTCCTCATTTTTCCCTTCCCTCCCTGCTCCCCCCTCCCTCATGAGGCCTTGATAATTTATAAATTGTTATTTTGTCATATATCTTGCCCTGTCTGACATCTCCCTTCACCCACTTTTCGGTTGTCCGTCCCCCAGGGAGGAGTTCCTTGTAATCGGTTCCCTCTTTCTCACCCACTCTCCCTGTACCCTCCCAGTAACGCTACTCACACCACTGGTCCTGTAGGGCTCATCTGCCCTGGATTCCCTGTCTTTCCAGTTCCTATCTGTACCAGTGTACATCTTCTGGTCTAGCCAGACTTGCAAGGTAGAATTTGAGTCATGATAGTGGGAGTGGGGAGGAA
>NW_022111310.1:21035605-21067635 GCF_000313985.2 Echinops telfairi
GATCACTGAAGACAAATGGGTGCATAAGCAAATGTGACGAAGAAAGCTGATGGTGCCCAGCTATCAAAAAGTATAGCATCTGAGGTCTTAAAGGCTTGAAGGTAATCAAGTGGCCATCAAGCTCAGAAGCAACAAAGCCCACATGGGAGAAGCACACGAGCCTATGCAATCACGAGGTGTCGAAGGGATCAGGTATAAGGATGTCTTCTCTTGCCTGGGAAGCAGTGTTTGGCCTAGATACTGGGGCAGGCAGTGGAGCGGGGAGATGGGGGTTGGGGGGTGGGTGGAGGAGCGGAAACAATAATCACAAAACCATTGCTACTTCGTAGATTCCAACTCACAGTAACCTTGTGTTTCAGAGCAGAACTGTGTTTTCTCAGGTTTCAGAAGGAGATTATCAGGCCTTTCTTCCAAGGCACCCTGAGTGAATGTGAATTACCAATCTTTCTGTTAATAGAAGGCATAACTGTTTGTATCACCTAGGCACCCTTGGTTCAAAAAACCCAAACCCAGTGGATCCTATAGGACAGGAGAGAACTGCCCTTTTGGGTTTCCAGGGCTGTCTATCTACAGGAACAGGATATGCTTCATCTTTTTTTCTGTGGAGCAACTGATGAGTTTGAACTGCTGACTTCATGGCTAGCAACCCAGCCATTAGCTCACTACATCACCAGAGTTCCAGGTCCAGAGACAGCTTTTTTTTTTAAATCTTTCTACTGGGGGCTCGTACAACTCTTATCACAATCTATCCATCCATCCATCCATTGTGTCAAGCACATTTGTACATTTGTTGCCATCATTTTCAAAACATTTTTTTTACTTGAGCCCTTGGTATCAGCTCATTTTGCCCATCCATTCTTCATGAACCCTTGATAATTTATAAATTATTATTTTTTCATGTCTTACATTTAACCCACTTTTCTTTTATATACCCCCTGGGATTGGGTTATATGTAGATCATTGTGATGGGTTCTCCCTATCTCCCCCCACCTTACCCTTACCCTCCTGGTATGGCTACTCTCATTATTGGTCCTGAGGGGTTTATCTGTCCTGGATTCGCTGTGTTTCCAGCTCTTATCAGTACGTGTTCTGGTCTAGCCAGATATGTAATATAGAATTGGGGTCATGATTGTGAGGGGAGAAGCATTAAAGAGCTAGAGGAAAGATATATGTTCCATCAGTGCTACAAAGCACCGTGATTGACTTGTCTCCTCCCCAAGACCTTTCTGTAAGGGGATGTCCAGTTGCCCACAGATGGGCTTTGGGTCTCCACTCCTTACTCCCTCTCATTCACAATGGTATGATTTTTTGTTCTGGGTCTTTGATGTTTGATACCCGATCCTATCGACACCTTATGATCACACAGGCTGGTGTGCTTTTTCCATGTGGGCTTTGTTGCTTCTCAGCTAGATGGCCGCTTGTTTATCTTCAAGTCTTTAAGACCCCAGATGCTGTATTTTTTGATAGCTGGGCACCATCAGCTTTCTTTACCACATTTGCTTATGCATCCACTTTGTCTTCAGCGATCCTGTTGGGAAGGTAAGCATTACAGAATTCCAGGTTAATAGAAAAAGTGTTCTTGCATTGAAGGAGTACTTGAGTAGAGGCCCAATGTGCATCTGCTACCATAATACTAAACCTATAAATATATGTACATAGATCTATTTCCCCATCATCATATATATATATTTACACATGTACATGCCTGTATTTAGACCTCTATAAATGCCCTTTGCATTTCCTCTATTTCCTTCTATGTTTCTTGTCCCACTATCATGCTCAGCCTTCATTTGGGTTTCAGTAATTCCTCTTGGTTACATTGCCCTTGATCAACCCCTACCAGACCTCTTGTACCCTTCTCGCCACTGATTTTGGATTATTTGCTGTTCCGGATTTGTCCCCTCAGAACTGTTGGTACTGTTGTTTTGTCCGGATTGTTTACCAAGCCTATCTTATCTAGATAGACTTGCAGAGCTAAAAATATGCACAAAAACAAGACAGAGAAAAAAACAAAACAAAAAAAAAACAAAACAAGACAGAGCAAAGCAAAGCAACAAAGGAAAACAACAATAAAACTACTGACAAAAAAAGAAAAGCCTGTAAATAGTTCAAAGTCTGTTTGTTGACCTTTAGGAGTGTTTTCTGGTTGAGTCTGATGCTGTGCCACGCCCTGGCCCCAAAGTCTGTTTTTGGTATTCCCTGGAGACTTCGTTGCTCTTCTCCCCTTGCTGTTCCATTGCACGCCCTTAGTGTTTGCCTCAGTGTGGTGGGGCCAGATTGGGCACAATCCCCGCACTGTGCAGAGACCGTACTTAACAAACATCCTGAAGTGTAAAATCTCAAATCGACTTGTCAGAGAAATGCAAACGCTTTTGTCCCTGTATTAGCTCTGACCCCAGCCTCTAGAGGGCACATCGTCATCAAACCTTTTCTGATCCCTCATTGCTACGCTGTCTTCTCCTGATGCTGGTGCCTTCCACTGGCTTGCTTCCCTACACAATGTCACACACACACACACACACACACACACACACACACACACACAAGCCCCGAGGCACCCACCCCATCGAAAGAGCTTACTGAAAAGTCAAACTTAGAATGTCATTTAGCGTGGCCTCATTTTCATCAGTTTTTTATGTTAAATATCCAGGCATGGGAGCAAGAGCCAGCGAACGGAAAGAAAGGGATAATGTGAGCCATGCTTTATTTGACAATGTGTCATTCGAAAACTGATTATTTCTGTCTCCGGCCTTTTTAATATTCCCTCACAATGGCCAAGCCACAAGAGGATTTGGTATGCTGACTGGATTTATAATACTCTGTTCAGCAGCGATAAGAACACGGGCCTTTAATCCTCAGGGCTGTGAACATGCATATTCTCCCAAGTAATGGCCTTCTTGTCTCGTCATCTGTTCCTGCTCCCACCAGCCAGCCACACCATGACTGGGGATCGGTGATGTCCACGGGGTATTCCTGGGCCATTCACCCAGAGACAGAGTTAACAGCAGGGAGGCTGGACTCCAAGTCCTCTCGGTCCTCCATCTTAGACTATGGTGAAGCTGGAATGAGTATTGAAATGTAGCCCAAGCTCTCAGTGCTACGAAGAAGGACATTGGAGTTCAGAGAGTGAAAGTTCCTTGACCAGGTAACAGAAGACCCTAGAATGGAATTGGAGGCAGAATGCACAGCAGATCCCCTCCTTCCTAAACTGTTAAAAAACGGTGTAGATACTGCCCTACAAACTTCAACCGTCATTTCTGCTCCATCCCTACTGTGGCCTTGTGGCTGCCGTACTCCCCCAGGTGTCAGTGGCTTGCTGGTAATGATCTTAACCCATCCTAAATGTTCTCCTGAATGGTTTTCCCATCCCCATTATTTATAAGTCACCTTCCATGCTATAAGTAAAGCACAGCTGCAAAGAGTCCCACCCTCCCCCTTGACCTGCAGTCTGATGGGTGAAGGTTCTCTTCCCTCAAGTTCCCACCTTTGTTGATTGTCCAGTCTAATGCCCTTTGCACAATATATGCTTCAGATCCAACTATCGATCTCTCCCCATCGAAAGAAAAGACAAGTGAAGAGAATCAAAGACACATGAAAAACAATGAGCCCAAAGGACCATGGGAAACTCTATCTAGCTACGATTGCTGAACACTCTGAAAGGGATACGATAGAAGGTCCTGGATAGGTTGGGAGAAAAATGAAGAATAGCAACATAAAAAAAGACTAGGCTGATGGAGCTTTGGGGAAGATTTTGGATGGTAACCCTTAGCTACCTTTCAGGCCTGGAACTGAAATCGTGTCTCATAGCTCATTATTAGCCAAATAATTGACAGGTTTATAAGGTGAACAGTCACAACAGTGAGGTACTCCTTATTTAGATCAATCAGCCTCATAAAGTCAATAGGGCAGGGCAACACTTGTCCTGGGAGAAAGTTAAGAAGGCAAGAAGGGAATCGGAAGAAGGATGAATAGGAATGATAAATGCAGAAGGATGTCGGGAGAGCTCTGCTACCTTGTAGGGATGGCAATCAAAAGATAACCATTTTTCAAAAGGAAAGCCTATTTGCTCTGTACAAGTTCATCCACATCACACACACACACACACACACACACACACACACACACACGTTAAAAAAAAAGTGAGACAAAGCAGAAACCCCTATTCTAATGCTTCATGTGCCCATGCAGTCCTACTAAGCACAGATTCTAAAGGAGGCATGGAATTAAGTAGCCGATCACATTGGAAATTGCTGTTCTCATAGGATATCTTCCCTGTGGTTTGGGCCAACTCTGATCCCCTGCCTGGAATGCTCACTTCATATTTATCTCCCCCCACACTTCTATGCTGCCGTATAACCCAGAGTCCTCCACGGATTTTGACACCAAAAACTTTGTGAATATTGTAAGATCAAATTTTCTGTGCTCAACCAAATAACCCAGGCATTCTTTGAGCTCCCGCAGGGGAGCTTACCGCCCCCAAAGTTTGGTAGCATTTTCTACCTTTTTAGTAGAAAGACCAGTGCTCAGTATTGAATTCCCCTACTCCACTACATAGAGCAATAACAAATTATGAGTGACATTACAAAGAACGGGATTCCAGGACACTTAACTGTGGTCATGAGGCACCTGAAAATCCAGGGGCAGTGGTTCAAATAGGGCAGGGGAATTATCCGTGGTTTAAAATCAAGAAAATTAAAAAAAAATCAAATCGGGAATATATTCTTGAGGGTTGTATCCTTTCAGCATACTTTTAAAATCGGCCTGCTTGGCAAATACTCTGAAATGCTGGACTGCTCCAGGAACAGTGGAGGCAGACTTGTTAATAACTGGGGATCTGAAGACGACTCAACATTGCTTGCTGAAAACTAAGAGGACCTGAAGTAGTTACTGACGAAGATCTCAGACCGTAGCTTTCACTACAGATTGCTCCCCAACATAAAGGGACTACAATGCTTGCAGCTGAACCCATAACCAACATCAAAAGAAATGAAGGGAGGGTAAAGTTGTCAGATATCTCATTTTACTTGGATCCAAAATCAAGTTATCCACAGGCGCAACAGTCAGAAAATCAAACTATTGTTTGTATTTTTTTGTATGTATTGTATGTATTTCATTGGCCCAACCTACATCAAAGGGTCTCTTTAAAATGTTAAAAAGCCCAGTAGTCACTTTGAAGACTAAGGTATGCTCCAACTCATAGTAATATCAATGGCCTCCCATGCCATTGTGTGAAAGCATTTAAATTACGGTTTGGTGAAGAGTATTGAAGGCGTCACAGACTTCAGGTAGAATGAACAGTCCGTCTTGGAAGAAGTACGGCCAATGTGCTCTGTCAAGGCAAGGATGGTGAGACTTCTGTCTTGTACACTTTGGACTTGCTGTCGGGAGAGACCAGTCCCTGGAGAAGGACATCGTACTTGGTGAAGTGGGGCCGGGGGACAACAGAAAAGAGAAAGGCCCATAGCAAGATGGATTGACACTGTGTTTGCAGCCATGGGCTCACACATGGGAACACTTGTGAGGATGGCACAGGACAGGGTTGTGTTGGTTCTGTTGTGGATAAGGCTTGCTATGGGATGGAACGGACTCCGTGATACCTGAACAACAACATATATATATATGAGGCTCAGAGGAGGAACTTTCTCAGTACACACATCTAGGTGACAACTATATGGGACAAGAACACTGAACTTGGGACGTTTCCTGTAGACTGCAGATCCACTTAGGGGCTGGGAATGTCCATTGGCGCTGAGAGAGCACTTGGAGACTAAGATTATAAAACAGGCCAGGACCAGATTGGAAAGGGCATGTCTAGTAGTCAATGAGGATTCAGAAAGTTTTTTTGGGAAATAGCAGTGGCAAAATCAGCTGTGTACCTTGGTAAGATGACACTGAATGTGCATACGTAAGTATGTGCATTTATATGTATATATTAATAAATACACATATATCTTCACAGATATATAACTAATCCATGCCTACCTTTGTCTATACTTAGTTATATTTATCACTTTGCCTCTAGACAGATATAGGGTGACCTATTTAATAAGGTCTCATTATAGAAAATGAAACATTTTTTAAAAACAAGCTACCTAGGGTTAGGGTTAGGGTTCAGTAATAGAAATAAAAAAATCATGTATCTATTATAGGCATGATTTTTCCCCAAGATAATGTCAAATAAATAAAGTAAAAATATCGTTCTTTGCAACCTATTCAATCCCCCACACCCACCCCACACCCCCGTCTATTCCCACCTCCAGCTCAACCCTCCTTAATATATATATATATATATATATATATATATATTTAGATCAGTCTGGGACTACACACAGAACATTGTCCATAACGCTGTAGAAATGTATTAAAAGGTAAACTAATAAACTCTCAGGCACCAGTGATTGCCTATGAGTCAGGCAGATGGATTTGGGCCAAGGCCACCTTACCTTTTAATTTTGTCTCTTTGTGAAAGTCTCCCGAGTTTTCTTATCTATAAATTGGGTTATTAGCATCTAATGAGATTGTACGTATAACACATTTGGCTTAATGACAGGGAAGTGGTAGATTGCAGGAATTATTCCTTTCTTACTGATGGAACGCCTTGTTGTCTGAAACATTAGCCACAAAATGGGAATGACATCACCATTTCCCTTACCCTGTGGCTTGAGAAAATCTCCGGACCATTTCCCAACCCCTTTCCCAAGATGACTCTTGCTCTCCCACTCCAAGTTCCAAGCTGTGGGTCTTTGCCCATAGCCCTGTCCCTTATTGGGGTCAGTAGGTGAGATGTCATGGTTTCTAACACACATTCAAACTCTAAATTCAGGGAGATTACAAAGGTAAAGGAGAACATAGAAGGACTTTTCATATTCTTATGGTACCCTTGTATAACAGTTGGATACGCTTGTACTAAGGCAATTAAGCACCCTTGATGCCCCTCTGTCTGAACTGTCCTCTCTCACTGGTCTCTCAAGCTTCAGCTATTGGATCATTTGTTAGGCACACACCTTCCTGAAACGTTCTCTAGCTGTGCTCTGTACCCTCCTGCCAGCCCACAATAATAATATGTGCTCCACTCTCCCGGAAAACACATCAAGCTGCATTGTAGTTTGATTATCCTCCCACTACCCACAGTGCCCTGGAGGGCATCCCTAATCACCTGGATGTTCCCAAGACCTAGCCCTACTCTGACAGGAGTATGCCTCCTTATGCATTTATTGTGTTTCCATACTGAGACAGTGAAGGGAAAGGCGGGATTTTATTTAGTTACGAATTAACCTGAATGATACATGGCCCACAGTAGAGTCTCAATTGCTTGCTGAAAGTATGAATGAATGGATGGATCCAATACAAATGCCTCTTTAAGGTAGATGATTGAAATATACTTATATCTGCTTGGCACTTCTCCATTTGTGTGTGAGAGGGGGCTGAAGATAATTCACAAGAGACAGCAGAAATCACGTGTATCCTATTCTGTAGCCTCACATGGTCTTTCAAGTTCTGTCTGAAATCACACACTGAGGGGTGGAGAAGTGGAGACATGGAAGAAAGCATTAAGGATAGAATTTCTCCCTCTTCATTGAGTCATGAAGAGAAACAAACAGACCTGGATGATCTGGGAGGGGTTGTGCAGTCCTGTGAAGGGTAAGTCTGGAAAAGGGCAGAGCCAAGTTCAAATTCTCACTCTGCTGCTCACCAGTAGAGTGACCTTAGAGAATCTCCTCTGTGATGCTCATTTTCCTCTTCCTATCTGTGGCAGTTACATCATCTGTCAACTTGTGAAGGGCTGGAGTCTAGCCTGTCATTCAGGTCACAGCTAATGAGCCCTCTGTGTGGGCATGGCCTTCTCCTCAGGATTCTGGGAACTCCTGTCTTCCTCCTTGGAGGTAGACACACTCTCTCCCTGTGAGACAATCCTTATGACAAACCTGATGGAGCTATGCTGATGCAGTCAGAGCCCTGGAACGGGAGGAGGCAGGTGGAGACACACACTAATGCTGAGATGCTTCCACCACCACTGGAACAGGAAGACTTTCTATCGACTGGCCTGTGATCTTCCTGCATGAAGTATCATTGCACATGCTGTGTGAGTGTAAAGAATAATACCGGTATGTGGGCTAATATTGGACTTCTGGACTTGATATGAGCTGGTGTGGGATTTTTTTTTAATATAAAATTACTCTTTGATATGAAGCTCTTTGCAATACACATATGAGTGTCTATGAATTTGTGTCTAGTCAACCCAGACTAACACAATATCTAATCTGGAAATAACATCATTCACCAAAAAAAAAGGGCCATTGTGAGGGTTAAATAAGATGCTACATGGGAAACACATAACATAGCTGTTAGGATATAGAACACATCCGGGCATGATAGCTATTGGTATCATGGTTGCTATTATTACTGCATTGCTCTGCCCCGATTCCAAACCTTCTACTAGGCTTTAGAGCTACACAAATAGGCCCTGGTTGCACTCACATGTTTGGGAAAATAGGTGAGTGGATAAATGCTGTGCTGCACAGTTTGATAAAATGGTGACTAAACCAAACCAATGTTGTCATTGGCTACCAGTAAGGTGATTCTGACCCTAATAAATGACAGGGTCATGTGCCAACACAGGACAGGGTCAAACTACCCCAGATGACTCTCTTGGTTGCAATCTTTGTGGAGGCAGGTGGTCAGGTCTTTCTCCCTCAGGACCTCCAGACAGTAAGCAGCCAAGTGTTTAACCGATTGCACCATCAGAAACCCTTCCAAGCAGGTTTACTCACCCAGATGGTGATGGTGGGGTCAGATAACCAGCCAGGCAGTAGGGTTGACTCAGCAGTGGGCTCTGCCATCTATATTTTGGGGTTGGAATATCTGTTTTGCCATTGACCACCTAAGGAATCTTAGGGAGGTAACTAAATTTTTCTGATCATCTGAATTCTCCCCTGAAAAATTGAGGCTAGCAGTCTTCATTGAATGAAGCTATTGTGAGAATTAAATGAGAAAATGAACAAAGGAAACAGCATAGTGTCTAGAACACAGCCCAGGCTTGATGAACAGTCGTTTTAACAATTTCATCTGGCTGATGAAAACCACAGAGAAAGATACAGGATACTTTAGTCCTCGTCCTACTTCTGTTCTTGATGAAATAAGAAGTGTGGAGCATGTTCACAGGTGCACAGTTACTTATTTTTTTTAATGAGGTGGCTGTAGCACCACATAAGCTAAATGTTCTTAACTTTCATTTAAAGGAAATGGAGCCTGCAAGACGCGATTTGCCTAAGGCCTCTTGATTACGGCATCCTTTTCTGGATATGTGTTGCAGACTCACAGGACCCGCAGGGATGGACCCAACACTGTGATGGTCACATAGCCAACACCATAGCCTTCTACAACGGAAAGGTGGGCTAATACTCAAGAGAAACTGGAGTCCACTGGGAGCTTAGAACCTAGTTGCCGTTTAGTTATGACCCATAGCAACCCTGTAGAGCATAGCTGAGCTTCTCCATATTGTTTTCAAAGCTGTAATCTTTACAGAAGCTGAATCTTTCTTTGGTGGGGTAGCTAATGGGTTTGAACTACTGACCTTTCTGTTAAAAGGAATGGGATTAACTACTGAGCTACCAGGGCTTCTTGAGTGCTGCCCAAGCCCATAAATCCTACATTAGCCCATATGCCCGACACCAATCTACAAAGTCCTCCTCCATCTCATAAAACACACACTATGATGCTGACTGCAATAGGAAAACCAAATCAGTGAGCATGTAATTATCTCAGCTCTGGCAGGGATCTCCACAAGGCTGCTCCAGCATCCAGGGCTGCATCCGGGTAGGTCCATATGGCTTCTCCTCAGGGATGTCCTGCAGGAAGTGAGCCTTGCCAGCTGAAGCAGGGAACTGACTAAGACACCCTGGTCCAACCACCAGAATGCAAGAGCTATTAATCTCTTGCATATTAAATAACATTCATACTGGTGAAAAGCATGGGTCAACATGTGTATCTGCACAAAGTCAGCTGATGCTGTTTCAGAAATCCTGAGCAGAGGAAGAGAAGTTTCTTGTTGGGATGGGGGAGGGGTGGGTGGTGGTCTGTGAGTGACCATGTATGGCATGCTTCTCAATGCAACCTCCCTGGAATTCCGCCAAGCTTTTCAGTCTGAAATTAATCAAACATACGATCAAGATTCATTGATAATTATATACTGGAGTGTTAAAGTGGTAAAATTGATAGGTGAAAATTACGGCGTTGGTGATACCTTGTTTCCCTGAAAGTAAGACATCCCCTGAAAATAAGACCTACTTACAGTTTTGCCTCTCGCTGAAATATAAGGCATCCCCCCAAAATAAGAACCCCCCCAAAAATAAGGGTTTGGATTGTTATGATGATGTTCCAGAAGATGATGACATGACTGTCATTGAATAAATGAATAAATGGACCATAGATGGAAATAATGTACATGGAAATAACGGTAGTAACAAGACATTCTTGATACTGTAGGATTCACAGTTTGTCTGGTTATGCTAGTTTGTGATGACAACTACTACCTTACTGTATGAAGATATACATTTCCTTTGTTTCTTGTTCAACAATAAATGTGTACTGTATTCTTCTTCATGGAAAAATAAGATACTCTGAACATAAGACCCAGCGCATCTTTGGGAGCAAAAATTAATATAAGACACTGTCTTATTTTTTGGGAAAAAGGGTAGAAATGAAGCTAGAGGTTAAAATGATTTTTTTAATGAATTAAATAATTTTTAATGAATTTTTTGTAAGATCCATGAGTTTTTCATTCAAAATGCCTTTCTTTTTTAACAGCGAAAACCGTGACTATACACAAGTAACTCACAGATGGAATAGCTAGGTCAAAATGACTTCATTTGTAGGAAGAGATGATGGAGAAGCTCAGTATCATCTGCCCAAACAAGGCCAGGGGCCAACTGTGAAATGGTTGCTCATATTTAATTGCTCAATTTTTCATCGGTCAGATTTAAATTCAGGTTGACATTGAAGAAAATTAAAGCAAGTTTATAAGACCCAAAATAAAATCTTGAATATATCCCACTTGAATTGAAAGACATAAGTGACCGAAGGTAAGATGAGTTTTGGGATGACATCAGGACATCATACATAAAGGAAGAGAAAGGCAAGTAAAAAGAGAGGGGAGAAAGAAAAGAACAAAATAGAGGTTAGAAAAGACTCTGAGACTTGCTCTTGGATATAGAATAGCTAAATCAAATGGAAAAAATGATAGAGTAAGGGACTGAGTAGAAAACTTCAAAGGACAGTTCAAGAAGACAAGTTAAATCATTATAATAAAATGTTCAAAGAACAGGGAGAAACACACTTAGCTTATCTCAAGCTGAAAGAAATAAGGGGGGGGAACCATGTCTTGAGATTAAATATTGAAGGATTTTATGGGCAAAATGCTGAATGGGGCAGGAAGCATCAAGAACAAGAAAGGACTACACAGCATCACGGTATAAAAATAAATGGTGGATATTTAATTATTTAAAAAGTAACATATGATACAGAACTGATGGAAGAAATCCAAGTTGCACTTCAGTCATTAGTTTAAAAATAAATAAATAAAAACGCTTCAGAAATTGATGTAAGTAATACCAATAGAAATGTTTCAACAAACTAAGCCAGCACTGGAAGCACTCTCCAGGAAATCTGAAAGACAACTCCCTGGCCAGTGGTCCAGAAGAGATCCATATGTGTTCATATTCCAAAGAAAGGTGGCCCAATGGAATCAGAAAATTACAGAACATTATCATTAATCTCAAGGAAAGCAAAATTTTACGGAAGAAAATTCAAACCTGGTCACAGCATTCCATCGAGAACTGCAGAAATTCAAGCCAAATTCAGACGAGAACATGAATGAGAGATAACCACTACTGATATCAGATGGAGCTTGGCAGAAAGCAGAGAATACCAGAAAATGTTTACTGGTATTTTATTGACTATGTGGTATTATGAATCATAACAAACAAGTGTAACAAACTATGGATAAACTGTAAAGAATACGGATTCCTGTATGCTCGACTCTGCTCCTGTGAACCCTACCTATGGAACAGGAGGCAAGTGTTCCAACAAACAGAAGATGCAAGACCAGGCAGTGTTTCTTCCTGTGGTACACAGGGCCCCAGTGAGGCCGAGCTGACTCGCCGTTACCTAAGAACAACAACAACAACAGCAACAACAGAACAGTGACTGTGCCTTTGGTCCTCATCACTAACTACCATTGAGTCAATGCCTAAGCACAGCGACCCTCTTTGTCATTATACCATACATTCAGGTGTGAACTTTCTTTATGACCCAGATGGAAGAGGGAGTCCATTGTCAGGTACTGGGTTTTGTTTATTACTGCATCTTCAAAGCAAAAACAGCAGTTAGTGGTTGGCTAATGCTTAACAGATACGTGTGTAGGATGGATGGATGGATGGACAAATTAAGACTGGATGAATGTGTCACAAATGAGTAAATGCATAGATATTTCCTCAAATAGCTTGGTGACTCCTTAAGGGCAAGGGATTAATCAGAAGCATAAGACTCGAAGACTGGAAGCACTAAATGGAAAACAAACAAATAAACAAACTGCTCTTTGATACTAAGAAATTCATTAAGACCCTTCTGAGGCAGGAGGAGGGTTCTGGTTTAGTGATCCATTGGAAGCAAAAGATAACTGGCCACTTCTTTTTGATAAGTGGTGCCAAAGGCAAACATTTGTTTGACTTCCAAGTTCAAGAGGCAATGAGTAATGAAAGGAAGGGGCAAGGGGCTGTGGTAGTTATATAATCTGGTGTCAATTTGAGGATTAAGAGCACAGGGGTGGAGTCTATCCTATCAATCTGGAGATAGCCAATGAGACCTCTGTGTGGGCATGGCCCTCTCCTGAGAATTCTGGGAATTCCTGTATTTCCTCCTTAGAGTTGGGAGAGACTCTCTCTGCTGACTTCTTGTGAGACATCCCTAAGGAAAAGGCACATGGCACTATGCTGAGAGACCCCATGCCCTGGGAACTGGAGAAGCCACAGAGAGACCCCTGCCAGCACTGAGATGCTTACCACACTACTGGATCCAAAGACTTTCTTTCTTCTTCTTTTTTTTTTTTTTATATAATTGAAAAAGTACAATTTCTCTCTCTTTTTTTTAATCATTTAATCAGGGGTTCATATAACTCTTATCACAATCCATACATACATCAATTGTGTAAAGTATATCTGTACATTCATTGCCCTCATCAAACTGTCAGTCTTTCAATTAGCAGCCAGGCAATTTCATGGTTTTCGCCATCTAAACACACTGTTCACCTACTTCCTGGTTTTGTTTTGTTTTCCAATTTTTAAAAATTAATTAATTAATTTTTTAAAACATTTTATTAGGGGCTCATACAACTGTTATCACAATCCATACACACACCAATTGCGTAAAGCGCATTTGTACATCATTCTCAAAACATTTCCTCTCCACTTAAACTCCCGACATTAGGTCCTCATTTTCCCCCTCCCTCCCCGCTCCCCCCTCCCTCATGTGCCCTTGATAGTTTATAAATTGGTATTTTGTCAAATCTTGCCCTGTCCGACATCTTTCTACCCACTGGTCTGTGATCGTCCTGCATTTGGCATCATTGCATGTGCTCTGTGAGTCTGAAGAGGACTTCATAGATTGGTATCAGACATATGGGCTAATATTGGAGTTATAGACTTGATCTGGACTGGGCAGGGACATTTCCTCAATATTCAACTGCTCTTGTACATAAAATTCTTTCTTTTATATATATGCGTGCTTATGAATTTGTTTCTCTCATCTACCCAGACTAACACAGGGACACTAACCACCTATTCATGCAAAATCACCTTGCACAGAAACCAAATTGATGGCTGTATCTGTCCTTATATTTGGACAGAAATAATAGAACATGAAGGAAGGAGGGCACCCATGGCCTAGCTCAAAGAGCCCCGCATTTGGGTTCAAATACTAGGCTGTCACACAGAGTTCGCTGTAGAGCTCTGGATCAGGGACTTTTCTTCCTAAACCTCCGTTCCCTCATTTTTAAAACAATCACGGTAAGAGGTATGCCTTTTCCTCTTGGTCCAGTGACCCCACTGAGAAGCATGTCTGGAAAAGAACCATATGCATTTCAGAGTGATTTACACTGATCAGTGCTTACTGTAATACGTGCTGTTAAGGAGAGGAGAGAAACAAACACCACCAGGAACTCGGGCAGAGGATAACAAGCTACAAAAAAGCAAAGCTGCAAATCCCTAGGCTTTCCAATATTTTTGATGCCTCCATCCGTCTATCCATCAAGCTTCCTCAAAACCTATTACAAATCACACCATAGGGGTCTGTTAGAGGCACTGCTTTGCTGCTATTTCCCAGCATTGGTGATGGAGCTGCCAACTGTCTTGAAGGCGTGTTGTGCTGGCCCCAGGATCTTCCCTACTGAGGCTGATCAGGCAAGCCCCAGGAAAGTTAGTTACCTGGGGCAGAGAGTCAAGCAAGGGAAGCCAAGCAATGAGAAGGTAAAGGAGAGATTCCTCAATGGGATGCTGGTTCAGACAATGGCTGAGAAAATAAACAAAACTGTCCAGATGTCTAATTCTCCTACCATGGCTGACCAGGCAAGATTCACTCTTTTCTCTTCACCTTCCTGCCGTTGAGTCTTTGTAAATATATAATTCAGTGATTTTTCTACTCACTTGCCATCTTACTCTTAATAAATCCTTCTGAACTGCAGGATGCCCTTCACCCTTTCCAACAGGTCAGGTCATACAAGGCCCAAGGCAAACTGGTAAGCGCTACTTCCTTCTTGGTGCACAGAGCAGCCTCCTTGTAGTGATGATAACCTCTCACTTCTCCACCCCCAGCCATGAGTGATAAAAATGCCCAGATCCGTCTTCTGAGACAGAACCATTCCTAGAAAACCTGAACAAGGCATCAATCTAGTAGTCCCATGTCTACCCCACCCCCTACTCACTAAAAGTCTATGTTTACATTCTTCCATAGCCCTCGCTCTAATCCAGCCCCAATGGTGTTCCCAAACCTTGGATAGTGTATTTAGCTACAGGAAAGTTCCCAGTCTAAAGCATAAGCCCAGCCTAGCAGGGAAGAGGCAATAATTCCTCCCCTGAAGCTGCCACCCAATAAAATAAATTACTTGTGGGGAGGAGGTTGCTCAAGGCCAGATGCTGGAAGGATGTGATCGCAAAGAGGAACTGTCTATGCTTCAGTTCAAGGGCTGAAGGGCTGAGTTAAATCCTCAGGCCAGAGACTCATCTCTTTCCCATACTGGTAAGGTGTGAGTGCTCCGCAAAGACTAGCGAGATCCTGAGATCCTGGACCCTAAAATGAGTGACCTAGGGAGTAGATGGAGGTGGGGCAGACTTTCACAAAGAAAGTCCTTGTTTCTGATCCTCGTTTTTATCCCAAGTCTCCAAGGGACCAAAGGAAGGCTGTCAACGTTCCTTATTTAGATCTAGTGGGATGAGAGGGGGTCCTTGGATAATTAATCCATTGTGTGTGAATGCATGAGGTTTAGACAAGGAGGAAAACGACTCTGGGGATAGACATAGAGCTCCTTCCTATTCCCCTGTGACTATGGTGAAACAGAGAAAGCAAGTGCTGTATATGTGCAGTGTGCCACAGGAAGAGCCAAGTCATGGGGAGAAATTCCAGGGAAATAAAATTGCTTTAGACTCAGAAACCAGCCACAACAGTAACCATTTATACTTGTCACAACAAACTCGACTCACCTTTCAAATCACAGCCCCTGTTTCTCCTTCCCTACTTTCCCAGATAGAGCTGACCATTCATCCCCTTTACCAAAAGGTCCTGTCTGGCTGAACGACAAATTTCCCCATTTGTCATTCCCATCCCACAGAATTATATTTCTAGGGGAACATATCATCAGATAGGTCTGGGTAGTGCTAGTTTAGTTAAAGCACAGGCATTGGAGTAGAAAAGAAGTATATTCCAATTCCATTTTGGGGCCTCACCTATGGTTCTGCTGACACACACACACACACACACACACACACACACACATTCACACTCTGCAGTGGAGTCCATTCCAACTCAAAGTAACCCTGTAGAACACAGCAGAACTGCTCCTGTGGGTTTCTGAGACTATAACTCTTTATAGGAGTAGAAAGCCTCCCCTTTCTCCCAGAGAGCAGTTGGTGGTTTCCAACTGCTGACCTTGTGGTTAGCGGCCCAACACTTAACCACTGCACCACCAGACAAGCGAGTTCAATTAATTTGTTTTGCTTCAGGTACCTCATTTGTGTACCGGTGTTAGCAGTACTATCTACTTCAGGGTTAAATAAGCTAGTATGCTCTGCATAGTGACTAAAATAGAAGTTCATAGAAATAGAGAACTATGGCTATTCTTGTTACTGAGTGCTGTTGAGTCAGTACAGCCCACAGCAACTCTGTGCACAGATGAGCGAAACACTACCTTACAAGCATTATGTCTGAGGCCTTGGTTGCAGCCAGGGTGTCAATCCATAGGTTGTAGAGTCTGCACTTTGTTCATCAAACCTTTCCTTTAACAAGCATGCAGCCCTTTCCCAAGGAAAGGTCTCTCCTGATATCAAGTCTAAAGTATGTGAGACAAAGTCTTCCCGTCATCATTTCCAAGAAGCATTCTGTCTGTACTACTTTCGAGACAGATTTGAAAGCCATTGCCTTGACTATTGGCAAGGATATAATCATCTACAACATTCCTTTTCCTACACTTTGGCATATATGTGCCCACAAATGTGTCTCTCTGACACATGCATTGCTTTCTTATTTATGGATATGTTGATTTATTATTTGTATATGTCAACTTTCACTTTGGAATTGAAGCATGGATTTTGAGTCACTTGATTGGTGAGCTTGAAGTAAGAGTTTGGGCAGACAGACCCCTGTCCTTTGTGTTCAGCTATCAAGCTCAAGATCAACAGTGTGAAAGCACCAGTTGCTCCGTGGGAACAAACATGAGATGTTCTACTCTCACAAAGAGTGACGGTCTTGGAAACCCACCGGGGCAGTTCTACAGGGTCTTATGAGCCAGAATGCACTCCATGGCTGAGAGTCTGATTCGTGAATGACTGTCTCACAGAGCGGCCCTCTAGGAAGCCCATGCTTCAACTCCTAAGGAGACAAAGCTGCTCCAAAGGAGTCTGTCTGTTTGTTTTTTAAATGGAAACATGTTATTGTGAGTTGGGTGAAGGTTTCCAGAGTAGAACATCAGTTTTGCATTCAACAATCCATACACATTTCGTCTCAACTCATGCATTGCATTTCCCTCAATGTACTATCATTATCCCACTACGTCTCTGTGCTTCCTATGCCCCTCCCCCTCCCTTCCTGACCCTCTAAACCTTGTCCTTGTGCAAATACTTTTGCGCTGAGGTGGTTGATTATTCGAGCACAAGGGTGCCTAGGGTGACCAATGGGCATCGTTTTCTGTTCAGTTTTTATGCATGCGACAGCCATCCTCATAGGTGGGATGCCCAGCATTTATTTGGGGTGGGAAGTGATCAGTGCCGAGTTTTGACACATCTTCCAAAGTCCTGTTTTCCAAGACTAAACATAAAAATGTCCATCTCCATCTGCGTTAGGCTTTGTTCTTCTCTTTTGAACTGTCTTGGATTCACGTGAAGAAAATACAGAGCTTCTCATTGCCTGGAACATACAAAGTGCTTAGGAAATTTTTCTATTAATATTCCCCAGAAACTCCATTGTTTTCCCTTCCTTTGTAGAGTTTTTCCCCGTTTCCCTCTGTCTAAAAGCACTTATACACCCCCTGAGTGCCCCCCACCGCCCCCCACCCTGTTATCCAGAAAGTTCTGAAATTTCATCCTAATGCATCCCAGAGTAGACGTGCATTTCCTTTCTGTTTCTCCTTTGCTGTACTTGGCCCCTGTCAATGGGAGTATTCGTTCCTTTCTTCAGCTCAGGGAAGAGTTCTGGCAGTATTCCCTGCCTCCCATTGACTCCCCCCACACTGCAGGAGCTCCTCTCTGCTGTCTTCAAGCCAGCTATCTGGGGAGTAAGTGGGGGCTCCCGGTTGGTGGGTCTGAGTCACATGCACCATGATTCCAAAGGAAACGAGTCAGCTGGGATGGAACGCCTGAAAGAACAAGGGAGGAAGCTCTGGCCTCATTTCCCCAGGGAACTAGATCCTTCCTCAAAAGCAGATTCTGTGGATACTTGGAGAAATGCTGGACCTAGACCAAGATCAGGCCCTCCGTGGAAGCCAGGAAGTGGAACGTAATCCTCTTAATGGACTCACGTGCCAGTCACTCAAACTCCAGTAACCTCCTTCTCCTCATCGGTAAAGTGGTAGCGGTAATTTACTGCCTCTGACTCCCCGGGCACCTGGAGGAGTCAAGTGAGATCATGTGTATGCAAAGGTGCTGACATGTGTTTGTGCCCTATACATATGCGTGACATGCATGCAACACACAGGCATGCAAAAGCTTAGTCAACAATAGGAATAGATGTAAAGATAGGCCCCACACTAAGGCGGAGCGACACTCGCTGAGAGCCGGGCACATTGACAACGACAAGGTGGGTAGCATGGACGTGTTTGTCATCTTTTTCTCACTCTGAAGGCATGAGTGGGGACCATGATCTAACGCCTTGCATTTGTGTCTGTTTCTTTCCTTTCCCTTGTAAAAATCTATATAGGTTAATGCATGAAAATGAAATGCACCTTTGCTAAAAGTCGGCTGTGATGAAACATAGTTTGTATTGATCATATGAACTAGAAAGCCAGCTAATGTTCCATTTGTATCACAGTCTCCTGCTAAAAGTAGGGAAGAGCTGCATTTCTCTGGAGCAGACTCAAAACTCACCACCAAGGAGTCAAGTCCAACTGATAGGACATGGGAGACCCTAAACCAAATCACAGGACAGGGGAGAATGGTCCCTGTGGGCTTCTGAGACTGTAGCTCTGTAAAAGAACAGAAAATCTCATCTTTCTCCATAGGAGCGGCTGGTGGTTTCAAACCACTGACATTGTGATTAGCAGCCCCATGGGTAACCACTATGCAAACTAGGGCTCCTTATCTGAGGCAGGAGTATGTTATTTCCCAGGGATTCGGAGAAAGAGGACGGTACAAGAGAAGAAGGTTGTTGTGTAACCCAGGGCAGGAAGGGCAAGTGGCCAGCGCTAACGCCTCTCCTTCCACAGAACAGAGAAGGCGGCAGGGGTACCCAGCTGCTTGCTCCTAGGTTGAGAAGACAGCCCCTGGCAGGGACAGATTGTGTTTGGTTTGGAGGGTGAGATGAATAACTCAGCAGAGACAAAACAGACATGCATGGTGTTCAAACCACAGCGCTTTTGCATCCAAGCCTCTCCGGGACCTTCTAATCCCACCCGTGCAGCCATGTGTCTCCTAGCGTGCTGAGCAGATGCTCGACGGGCTCAAGGGGGACCCAGTGGAGGCAGCCACGCTCATCGTTTCCAACTTTCCACATGTCAGAAATGGACAAGAACACAGAGAGCCGAAAGTGAGCAAACACGATCGCAGTTACTATTGCTCTTTTTAGGAGGAAACCTGAACTAGGAACCCTTTTGGAGTACCACCTTTAAAAGGGGGCTGTTATAGTTCTGGCAGTGGTTAGGGCTCTGAAATCAATCTCTAAGACCCCAAAGGAACCGATGGAAAACAGTGCTCTCCTTGCGCTAATAGGGACTTCGAGGAGGAGAGAAGGCAATCAAGTTCCCCGGGTCACCACCCAGAAGAGTTTTGGAGCCATGACGAGCACTTGACTCCTGTGTGTTAGTCTACAGCTTACTTCCATGAGCGGGCACAAGTCAGAAAGCCATTTAGAGAAGACCCATGCCTTAGCTGAACAAAATATATAACATTCTGACAGTTCGAGGTGAGCCATTGGGGTTTGCTGTTTGCCGTGTGTTAAAGGGAGAAATGTGCGAAATTCCCTTTCCATGGGCTCCTGTAAAGAGCGATGGTCTCAGAAACTCAGAGGGGCAGTTCCCCCCTGTCCTGTGGGGTCACTCTGAGTCAGTATCGACAGTGGCAGTGAGTTTGTTTGTTTGCTTTCAATTATATCACAAGGCACACTGGCAGTGCGAGGGGTGAACACGCTTGCCTATTAATTGGAAGGTCAGCAGGATGAAGCTGCTGCTACTCCATGGGGGAAAGATGCAGCAGGCTGCTTGTGCAAAGACTCAGCCTTGGCACCCCTATGGGGCAGTTCTACCCTGTCCTCTGGGGTTGTGATGAATTCGAATGGACGTGACAGCCATGGATTAGGGGATTACAAATCATTCATTGCCATATTCAATGTATTATCTAACTAAATCAGCCCTCCCAGGAAACCTGTTAGGTCAGCGTGAAGAAACTGATTTCATAATTGAGAAAGCTCAGAGGCTAAGCAAGTTGGCTGTAGATCATAGTGACTCTGTGAGACAAGAACAGAACTACCCCTTTGGGTTCCAAGGCTGTAGATCTTTATGGGAGTAGACAGTGTCATCTTTCTCCTGCAGAATGACTGGTGGCTCTAACCCAGTCACCTCTCTGTTAGCAGTCCCACGAGTGACCCACTACACATCGGGGGCCTTGCGCTGAACAGCAACTCAAAAATACTGGTAATTAATCTCCACGTTTGGAGCTGTCACCTTTCAGAAGCAAACCAACCATAACAGAGGCAGCAAACCCAAACCGAGCCACTGTTGCGTTATCCTCCTGTAAATATTTAACTTTCCTCTCATTTCCTCTCAAGTCAGTTGGAAGCTCCAGGACCTATAAGGCTAGGAGTTTGTCTACATAAAGTCTTAGATGCATAGAGTAACGGATGTGACAACTGAGGCTCAGAGAGTTTCTGTGCCTTGTCTTAAGTCACACAGCAAAGGGACAGCCGACTTGGGATCTGTAAAACCCAAGCCTATCATATCTTGACTTCAATGACAGCGACCTTGCTCCCACTATCACCGCACGACTGATGACCAACAGGTGAGTCTTTGCCATCAATCCAGCCAGGATTTTCTAGCATCTCTGAAAAGCCAAGTGCTGGGTGGGCATTTGAAGCACAAAGCTGAGCACAAAGTGGTCCTCCTCCCCAGGTGTTTACAAGTGGGGGTGGGCCAGCAGTCAGAGGTGGTGAGACTGTGCACACATTTCTATAAGATAAACTGTCCTCAATCCTTTGTTCCCTCTCTTTCTCTCTCTGTGTAAAAGATGCAGAGAAGCAGACAGATGTTGGGAACATCTGTGCCATTGTTGTCGGGGCAGCAAGTGGCTCTGGGCTGCCGCTGGAGGCAAGGAGCTGTTGGTATTAGGAATAATAATAAAAAGCTAACATTTGCACGGAGCTTCCTCCTGGTTCAGGGGCCAACCCCAGCCCAGCCCGCCCCCAGTCATCCAACCATGTGATGCAGACAGTAGCTCCCTGGCAGCCATGGAGAACCATGACCATTACCCAACTGAGGTTCTTAGAAGCTAAGACATGTGCCCCAAATCACAGAGCTAACAGAGAGTTGGAGCCCACACATCAAGCCCCCTGACTCTCCCACTACTGCTCACTCCCTTGCCAGACATAGGACTGGTCTGCAAGCAGGTATGATACTAAGACTGCCCTGTGCCTATAGTTAAAGAAAGCATTTGTATGTGAGTGCTAGATAGGAGGCTGGGTCTCATACGGTGAGTCTACTTCTTAGCTTGTTTGAAATCTCAACACCATGAACTAAGTGTAGCATGCACCTTTATTTTATGGATGTAGATGTCAAGGCTCAGAGAAGTCTAGTAGTCTGTCTATAGTCATCCTGAGAGCACTGAGATCGATGGAATGGCAAGCTGAGTGATAGGTCCAAAGGGACAGGATACCTATTTCCTGGACCTGCCTCCTCCACAAACTGCTTGATAGTCTTGGCAAGTAGTAGGGCTGGGATTCGAATCTGAAAAGAGTAGACTTTGAATATGCCTGTGTCCATGATGGTTGCAGGGTATCTGGGATAGCCTCAAGGAGGAGGGACTGGGCCTTGCAAAGTAGAATTCTTCCAGGTTGAGGGGCTAAAGAACAAGACGTTCCAGGCTGCTTGGCACCTTGATCTGTGGACCGTGTGTCTGGGGTAGCTGGAGTCCTGTGTGTGTAGGGGAGAGGACCAAGAGATACGATGGATCGTGGAGCCAGAGACTGAAGAACCCTGAGTCAAGACAGTGAGAACAGCCCAAGTGCAATGGTAAATTCAGGAAAACCTTCTAGACTTAGCCTTCAGTCTGCATCTTTCTTCAGCTCTTTGTGTCTCTGTAGCAAGAATCCGGGGCAGGTGGATCTAGTTCCTTCCCCAATTTGTACATCAGAGTCAGACCCACAGAAAAGAAGAGTCCCCAAGTCCAAGGCGCACTGCAGAGACACAGGAGGCATTCCAGCCTTTCTGTCGCTCAGGTAGACCCTGGGTTCCGCCCTCCGCAACAGTTTCTCTCAGCCCTCCTCTGCTGCTTATTACAAAGGTTTGGTGTCAGTCCAGAGTCCTCAGTGGTACAAACAGTTCATGAATTTAGCTACCCCCCTCCCAAAAGGTGGAGTTTCAAGGGCAGCCAGAGGTGCCTCACAAGAAATGTTTGGTGACCTGTGTCCAGAAACTCAGCCATTGAGCATAGTCCTCCTTGGGTATTCATGGGGGCCCATGAGTCAGAGTCTACTCGAACTCGTCAATAGGAACCAGTGCACACAGTGCTGGCTCAGGCCTGGAGCCCAGGATCCTGGGCTTCCCCTTCGTCCACCAAAAAAGATCACCTCAAGAAGAAAGGGAGAATGCACAGCTCGCTTGCTCTCTGCCAGCTGCCCTCTCGCAGCCTCGGGCTATTCAAAGCCAGGGAGACCATCAGCTCTGACAAGACCGAGCCAAATAAACAAAAACTCCACTGAGGTGAATTTGTCCTTTTGATGGTTTTCAGAGTTGACACAGCAGCTCCTCGGAGTCTGCATAACTCCCGTGTTCTTTCTAATGGATTCGTTGGGGCCCTATTTCAGCTAGAAGAAACACTGACCACTGCACTCTTGGAAACCAGGAGTGCCCTCTAAAGGCTCTAACTCCTTTCAGTCAAGCTGGAGGGCCTTTGACCTTGATATATCCCTGCAAGCAGTGAAGCGAATACTTTGTGAAGTCAAGGATCCCAATACAAATGCCCACGGGGAACTTCAGTGGGCAAGGTGCAGCAAAGTAGACAATCTGGAGTAGTGAGGACTATGGTGAAGTAGCACATGCATGCACGTTCTAAAGGGGCATCGCCTACTCGGGTCTAGCCAAGTGTTGCCTTCCAAAATGTGCCCCAGCATAGGCAGACTGTTCCATTGTAAAGGAAAGAGAGCATCTGAATTTCCTCTGAAATGGAACTTGAAAGCCCACATGGAAGAAGCACACCAGCCTGTAAGATGACAAGGTGGCGAAGGGGTCAGGTATCAGGCATCAAAGACCAAAAAAAAAAAAATCATAACATTGTGAATGGGGGGGAGTGCAGAGTGGGGACCCAGGGCCCATCCAGGGGAAATTGGTCATTCTCTTGCAGAAGGGCTGCGGGAAGGAGAGGAGCAAATCAGAGTGCAGTGTAGTAACGATGAAATATGCAATTTTCCTCTAGTTCTTCAATGCTTTCTCCCCCTCACTACCATGATCCCGATTCTCCCTCACATATCCAGCTGGACCGGAGGATGTACACTGGCACACATAGGAACTGGAAATACAGTGAACCCAGGACAGATGAACCCCCCAGGATCAGTGGAGAGAGTGGTGATAGTGGGAGGCTGGAGGGAAGGTGAGGGAGAAAGGGGGAACAGATGACAAGGTCTACATATGGCCTCCTCCCTGGGGGATGGACAGCAGAGAAGTGGGTGAGGGAGACGTTGGATGGAGTAAGCTATGATAAAATAATAATACTTTATACATTACCAAGGGGGAGGGGGGAGCGGGGAGGGAGGGGGGAAAATGAGCTGACACCAAGGGCCCAAGTGGAAAGCAAGTGTTGTGAGAATGATGAAGTCAACATATGTACTAATGTGCTGGACACAAATGACATATGTATGGATTGTGATGAGTTGTATGAGCCCCTAATAAAATGATTATTTAATAAAAAAAAAATGAGCATCCTTTGTTTTGCTTTTCACTGGGTGGCCTCATTGTACATGAAAGAGGCTTATCTGTGGTGTAGATGAGGTCTTTGGGGCCTCAGTTTACAGGCCGTGTTCTATGGGGTCCAATTAGTCTCATTTAACGTGGAGCTGACATTGACATTTGCATTACTATAAATCCGCGTTGAGAGCATTCCCCACTTGCAATGGCTCCCCTGGACTTAGCTGGCAATCTCCTAAGGATTCCTATAGATCGCTGGACTGAAAATTGGCAAGTTTCCACCTGGAAGCTGTAACCGACAAATATATCTCTAGCCTCCGTTACTTTTACACTCTGCTGATGGATTTAATGGCGTCGCTCCCTGTTCCAAACGAGCTCCGAGCTCTTCCTGACTCATGTACTTAGCGGAGGAAGGGCTGGGGGGAGGGGGTTGGCGAGAAAGGCAAGAATAACATGGAAACGGAAAGAGAACTGTGGGATAGAGGTATCATAAAGGTTTTATCACCTCTTGTTAGAGGAGAAAAGCCTAAGCAATGTGATCATCTCACCTTGGGTGTCGTAAAGGCTTTATGCTACCCTGTCTAGTTACACACCTAAGAGGTGGCCTGGAGACAAGTTGGGATGCTCAGTTACATCAAGGGCTCCATTCCCAGTGGGCCCGAGGATGCCTGGAGGCGAAGCCTGGTTAAGGTCCCTACTCCCCGGAAATCATGAGAGGACTTCCCAAAGGGACTCCCTCAACACATAGCATGTAGAGCCTGCTGGTGAGGAACTAGAAAGCCCGGCTGCAGCGGAGCCAAAGGCAACCTCAGAAACCCAGGGGGGGCCCAGGTCTTGCACCACCCTCACCCCACCTCCCACCCATCCCCGCCCTCTGTGTGGATTTGCAGAGGGAGTATACCAGCTCTAAGCTTCTCGTCTGCTCTTTCATTTTGTCATTCAGTCACTACATAATGACATGATCACTCCGACCACTACCACTGCCAACATCGCCACCATCATTGCTTGAGTGTTTTAGACCCTGATTCCACCAACAGTTCAGAACTCAGCTACTACATAAACAGGTGGTGGTCCAAGTCCGCTCAGGAGTCCCTGAGAGGAAGGCCTGGCACGCTACTTCTGAGCGAGCCAAGCCTTTGAAAACTAGGAAATGCAGTTCCACTCGGACACCCCTCGGGTTGCCAGGAGTCAGAGTCAAATGGCAGGCCTTGATGTTCCAGGTACTTTGTGTAGATATTTCTTTCCAATCCTTTCAAGAACTTTCCCAAGAAGATATGTCCATCTCTTTATTGATAAAGAATCGGAGGCTCTGCAACATTGCCCAAGTCACATGGCTAATGAACAGCAGAGTTGGAGTGTGACTCACATCTCTGGGCCCCTTCCTTGTAGTTTTCTTTTCTTTTTAAATTAACCATTTTATTGGGGGACTCTTACAAATCTCATAACAATCTATCATTCAATTGTATTAAGCACACATGTACATATGTGGCCATCAACATTTCCAAAACATTTTCTTTCTACTTGAGCTCGTGATATCAGCTCCTCTTTTTTTCCCTCCCTCCCCAGCCCTCTCACCCTCATGAATCCTTGCTCAATTACACATCATCATTTCATGTCTTACACTGTCTGTTGTCTCTCTTTCCCACATTTCTGTTATTCTGAGTGCAGCACACTACCTTCAGCAGAGGCTGATGCTGGCTGTTTGGTAGAGAAGCCTCGCGCAATGCTTTCCTTTACAGGTCGGGTCACCCTTCTGTACCAGAAGCAACTTTCCAGAGCGTGTTTCCAGCACAGAACATCTGACATCAAGCTACAAGCTCTTTGAACTAGACTCTAAGACCCTTTGTATGTCGATGCCAACGAAGGCGATAATGACGGCTCTAGACGCTTTACATCATTGATGCTTCACTATGTGCCTGGAGTTCTGATAACCCTCACAGCAAGTACCTATGACAATCGCCAGAGAAGAGAAACGGCTCAGAAAAGGTCAACAAAGCTTGTCCAAGCTACACAGCTAATAGGTAACACTAATGTTGCCCTCGCCTGAGTTCTCATCCATCCCGAAAATGTGCACGAACCCCTTGTGAGGGATCATGAGGTTGAACGAGACCCAGGCACACTGGCCAAGCTTTCAACATGATGACCCAACATGCATGTTCTCTTCCTCAGTAACAGACACAGATTCCATTTACATGAGTACACCCCCAGCTAACACATGCACCTCCATCATGTGACTACCTGCTTCCCAATAGCTGTAAGCATGCATGTGACAAACTTCTGGAAATTCCCTGAAAGGGAGCTGCTTCTGATGAGAGGTGCGGTGTATTCTTCCTCCTTCTTGCTGTGCGGGACTCAGATGATGAACAAGTGACACTGTGGGGCTTGGCAGGCCAGCCCAGGGTTCCTTATCAGGAGACTTTTTTTTTTCTTGAGAGAAAATAAATTACAGCTCATGTAAGCCACTCTTATTTTGGCTCTTTTGGTTAACTGCAGTCAGGCCTAAACTAATGGCAAGCTCCGTCTGCAAGTAGCTCACAGTCCTACAGGGAAGATGGATACACAGCACACAGATCAGCAGGTCTCCAGGAAAAGGTGGCTGTGGCCACACACCACAGTGTGAAAGGGGCCCCATTCATCCTTCCAAGGACCGGTGGGATGGCCTGACAAGGAAAGCCCTGGCCGGGCCCTGCCCTCTGTGTAATGGCAATGGATAAGCTGTCCATTCAGAAAGGCGGATGCATCCATTTCAATTAGATGTGCCCAGTGCGAGGATTGTAACCAATTAATCCTGCCCATCTGAAGGCTGACTAGTGGGAATATTTGGGTAAGTGAATAATAACAGCTAATAAGCCTACTATCTGAATGCGGCTGCACGTCTTTTTTGACACAGTATTTTGAATGCAATCTCAGCATCTGTGACTAATCTCCGAGTGGCGGGTGGCCTGGTTTGCAGAGCCACAGAGGGACCAGGCTTAGAGGCGCCTGGGTCTGGGCTGCAGGAGCCAGCTCTGTCTTGTTCTCTCCTTCACTGTTTGCTCCCAGGCAGCCAGGCTCCTCCTCTTTCTTCTGGTGACAGCAAGCTGGAGAGCAACAAGGGGGTCAGGGGCACTGGCCTCAGGGCTGGGAGGCAGGAGAACTGTGGCTTTCGTGTCAGGTCCCCCCAGGAAACGCTGGGTACTGAAGAGAGTCCCTTCATGGCTGTGGCCTTCAATTTACCCATTTCAGTCATTTGAGCCAAGAAGCAAATGCAGGGATAAAAGAGCTCACACCACGAGACTAGGGGAGTAGATCTAGAACTTGAGAGAGAACAATGGAACGGAATCATCTTAAACCAGTCTTATTTCTGCCTCCTGGTATTTGCAAAAAGGAGCCCTGGTGGCATAGTGGTTACGAATTGGTCCAAGCTCTGCAAGGTCAGCAGTTCAAACCACCAGCCAATCTGTAGGAGAAAGGCAGGGCTTTCTGCTCCTGTAAACAGTTGCAGTCTCTGAAACCCACAGGGCGGTTCTACCCTGTCTTCTCAGCTGGCTATGAGTCAACACCAACTCGATGGCAGTGAGCTGGTATTTTCTCATACACTCTCAGCCTTGTGTGTTTCCACCCCTCTTGGCCTGGCATGCATATTCCTAGTCTTTAAGTCATTTCTTCTTCTGCCAAACCTTCTCCAGTCACCAATTGCCTAAGGCTCTCTGTGTACAGATCATTGTGGGTTCCTGGTATCCGAATATACATTGCACTCTGTAGAAATCGACTGGTTACTAATCTACCTCCCCCATTCAATGCCACGCTCCTTGGTGGCAGGCCTGGTTTGCTAAGGATTCCTTCCCTGGTGCCTGACACAGCGCAGGGCCCGGGGAAGGCTGGCTAAAAAAAGTGCTGATAAAAGTCTGGCTGTGCCCATCCTACTCAACTGAATACGAGGTAAATGGAAACTGGCACTGGAAAAAATTACTCTGTGGACCTCTGAATGGATGTGCAAAATGAGACCAGGCAGTCCCCACATTCCAAATGTCCCACTTATGTACAACCCGTCATCATGAACCAATCTCTATAAAGCCTGTTCTATTAAAAATTCAAAGTGCATACAATGGTTGATGATAACAAATGGACACTTTTGTGATGCACATCAAAACATTATTATTATTATTGCATTATTATGCTATTGTTGTGTTAGTATGTTAAATATATTTTAGTGTATCTGGAAGTATTTCTTTCATGCTTTTTATGCAAAGAAAGATTCACTATATACCAAGATAAATATTAGACTGGTGTCAGATTGAACCATCCCAAACTGTTCCAACTTATCTACAAATTCATCTTAAATGCAGGTTTAGGACGGGGGTTCCTTTATAAACCAGGGGTTGATTGTAATGAAAATGTCCTTAGAGGCATAAAAAAAGAAAGTGTTTCTATTTTTCTAAGAGCTTCACACTTGCTCAATGTGTCACCAATAATTACTCTGGCTTTTCCTTCTCTCATTTGTTGTTATGAAGACATAGTATCTTCATTAAGAAAAGTTCAAGGTCTGGAGCAGCAAAGATAAGGCACAGTGTGAATCCTGCCATGGAGGCCCACTGGTTGTGTGGCCCTGGACAGGACACCCAGGCTCTTGGGGCCGCACTGTTCTCTCTGTGCAGCGGAATAAAAATCTCCACTGCCAAGCTCATCTGACTGCCGTGAGCATAACATGGAGCTAATGTATAGAAAATGGCTTGTAATCAGTAAAATGTTATGAAAGTGTCCCTTCAAGCGCTTCCTGCTGGCATCTGTCCCACAGCAGACAACAGAGACTGGAATCCTGATTTCTGTCCCTTAAGATGCAGTGAAGAGGACAGGGGTAAAGGAGAGAGTGGCATGTCACCTGCCCTTCTTCTTTGATGCACTATGTACTGAGCACTACTCTGTGAGGGGCTGTGCTAGAGACTAGAGTTTAACACATGAGTACAGTATGGCCTTCCCTCAAAGACCTTCCAGTCTATTGTCCGGGGTAGGAAAGTGGTGGTGCGGGGCAGTCGGTGCAGAGCGTGAACAAATACTCACCGTTCTGTGTCCAGGGAGGGGTGAGCTGCTGCAATGAGAGGAGGATCGGCCCAAACTGGGGGCTGCTGCTCAGATCTGACCCTGAAAGAACACCAGGCATAGTGGAAAGTGCGTACATCCTATCTCCTGAGCACTACTGACCAAAAGGAACAACCAGGTCCAATTTACCAGACCGGAGAACATTCTGGAAACAGGCATGGAAGCAAGAACACTGATAAGGAAGACCATAACAGGTGGCCAGGGGAATCTATGCAGGATTCTAGAGAGAAGAACGATAAGAGAGGAACTGTCGTATAAAGGCAAAGATAAATAAGAGAAAATCAGGAAGGAATGTTAATTGGAAATGTGCAGAAAGAATGTCTAATAAGAAACTTGTAAAGATAAAGGCAGGAAAAGCAAGGATTAATGGCTTGCCTCCTTATCTTAAGGACTTTGGGGGCTGTCCTTTGGTTACACCATTCATCACCCAAGCCGGGTTCCTGACTGTAGGACAGAAACCTGCCCAAAAAAGACCAGAGCAGCAAAGGGAAGCACAGGCCTGGATCTGATCCTAGCTCTGGTGTGTCCCCAAGGAGTGAGCTGGGAAGAGGGACTTAAACTTTCTGCTCTGCGGTCCTATTTTTTTGTATGAGAGGACAGCAACTCCATTTCACTGGGTTGGTGAGAGGGTCAAAGGAAAGGATACGTGAATTCATGTCATATAACAGTCCTGGGTGTGCCGTGGGTAAGCATGTATTTGCTAACCCCAAAGTCAGTGGCCTAAATAGAAAAAAAGATGTAGCAGTCTGCTTCCATAACGATTACAATGCCATCTAACAAGAGACTGTTCTACGTCCTACCTCAGTGAGCAGCAATTGGGGTCTTAAAAGCTCATGAGTGGCCATCTAACGTGAATTGTTGGTCTCTCCACATCCAGAGTAAAGACCTGTGAAATCAAAGGCACATCTAAACAATTAATCTGGTGGACCAACAGCCTGCAAATACATCAGTCTCCAAGGTCCCACGACTAGAAGAACTAGATGAAGCTAGGCTACTGTGACCAACGACTCTGAAAAGGATCGCATTCAAAGGTCCTCAATAGAGTGGGATAAATAATGTGGAAGAAATGAAAAAAACTAATCAAAAACATAAAACAGGTCAGGCGTACTGGTCAGATGGAGACTGGAGAAACCCGAGACTATGGCCCTCAGTTACCCGTCACATCTGGAGTTGAAATCATCCCATGGCTCAAGATGGACAAATAGAAGAATAAAGTCTGTACAGCTTAGAATAACCAACCACACAGTTCAAAATGGTTAGGAAAGAAGGAAGAAGAGAAACAGGAAATATGGGAAAGTCATGAGATAAATGATGTTACGTGGAAGGGACTGGAGTGAATGAGATGGACCAAACAGTATCTGAATTATTGAATGTAAAACTGATGACCTGCTCTATAAATTTTCATAAGGAATTTTTGTCTGTTTGTTTTCAAGAACAATGACTGCCTTGGAAGCCTTCAGGGCAGCTATATCTCAGATGGTCAGTATGAGTCAAAATCAACTTACCGTGCCTTCTTTGTTTTTAACACAGCGCTTAGGAGACAGTAGAGCTGTACGGTAGTTCTCCTTCACACACCTCAATGCCCAACTCCTGACTCAGTTACAGCAACCAGCACTGAGCATCCCCTACGCCTTACATGGACTTGTGATAAAGGCACTTTCAGCATTTCATTGGACACAGCATGACCTACAAGTAGACAGGAAGGCAGCATCCCTTCTATGGAGATAAAGGAGCTGAGGCCGAGAACAGAGAAGAGACTGGGTCCTGTACAGAGCGTGGGTCTTCACATAAGGTCAAACTCCAATGCTTCCATTACCTCTGATATGTACAAGTTCTCAAGCTGTGATCTCAGGATGGCTCTGTGTTTCAGAAGAACCTTTCCCCAGTAAAAACAGGTCTATACAGGTCTGTTCACAAACCTCAGTACCTCACTAAAAGCTCCCTGCTCCTCCATCATCTGAACCTGGGCAAAAAACAGTTGGCATTTTATACTTATAGCTTGTTGTACCAAGAATTCATCTCATTGGATATTGCTTTCTTCCCCAGGATAACAGGGATTGGTTCTAACCCAATGGCAAAGTTCAGAAGGACTTGGTGGTCATCACTAGGCTCAGGTGTGTATTTATGTGAAAGTGTTTCTATAATGAAAATACAATGCTTTGGATAAATTATTTTTTTAAGCAGTCACAAAGAGTGTTTCGCATCCTGACTGGCTCGTGTCCTCCCCGAGACCCCTCAGCAAAGGGATCTCCAGTGGCCTACTAATGGGCTTTGGGTCTCCACTCCACACTCCCCCCATCATTCACTATAGTAAGATTTTTTTTGTTCTGAGATACCTTATACCTGATCCCTTCAACACTTCGTGATCGCACAGGCTGGTGTGCTTCTTCCACGTGGGTTTGGTTGCTTCTGAGCAAGATGGCTGCTTGTTTACCTCCAAGCCTTTAATACCCCAGACGCTAAACCTTTTGATAGCCTGGCACCATCAGCTTTCTTCGCCACATTTGCTTATGCACCCATTTGTCTTCAGCGATCGTATCATAGAAGTGAGCACACAATAATATGATTTTTTGTTCTTTGACGCCTGGTAACTGATCCCTTCAGCACCTCGTGATCACACAGGCTGATGTGTTCTTCCATGTGGGCTTTGTTGCTTCTGAGCTAGATGGCTGCTTGTTCGTCTTCAAGTTTTTAAGACACCAGATGCTATATCTTTTGACAGCCGGGCACCATCAGCTTTCTTCACCACATTCGCTTATGCACTATTTCTGTATTTAGTGATCGTATCTGGAAGGTGAGCATCAGGGAATGCAAGTGTTCTTGCATTGAGCAGTAGTTGAGGTAAACAAGTGGCCATCTAGCTCAGAAG
>NW_022111310.1:21067884-21096128 GCF_000313985.2 Echinops telfairi
AAATACAACTTTCCTCTAGTTCCTAAATGTTTTCTCCCCGCTCCCACTACCATGACTCGAATTCGACCTTGCAAGTCTGGCTAGACCAGAGGATGTACACTGGTATGGATAGGAACTGAAAACACAGGGAATCCAGGGCAGATCATCCCTTCAGGACCAGTGGTGTGAGTAGCAATGCTGGGAGGGTAGAGGGAGAGTGGGTTGGAAAGAGGGAATCAATTACAAGGATCTACATGTGTCCTCCTCCCTGGGGGACGGACAACAGAAAAGTGGGTGAAGGGAGATGTTGGACAGGGCAAGATATGACAAAATAATAATTTATAAGTTATCAAGCATTCATGTGGGAGAGAGGATTGGGGAGGGAGGGGAAAAACTGAGGACCTGATGCCGAGGGCTTAAGTGGAGAGCAAATGTTTTGAGAATGATGAGGGCAATGAATGTACAAATGTGCTTTACACAATTGATGTATGTATGGATGGTGATAAGAGTCGTATGAGCCCCTAATAAAATGATCTAAAAAAAAAAAGAGAGTTTTTCTAGTGTCTTGTGTGTTGGCTTAAGTAGAATCAAATAAAAAAAGAGCAAATGTTCCAGGCAGAGGGAATAGGATGAAAAAAGACCTGATGGTGAGACAGCATGGAGCATTTTAAAACCTACAAGAAGTTCAGAATGTCTAGCACAGGTGTAGAACATGAGTGGAGCCGTTTCAGGACGAGGTACATGGGGACGTTGCATGGTAAGACTGAGGAGCTTGAGCTTAGTCCTTAATTCCAAGCAGAGATGAGCAGCTATGTATTGGTGGGCCGGCTCCTCTGCCTCTGTCCTCTGCTCTTGAACATCAACAAGAATATAGGTCTTTGCTGACTGCACCTCTCTGGGCACAGGAGCATACTCTGCAGTTTCGGCAGCCATTATTTGGTGAAAATTCAGGAAGGTGACATGCAGTGTAGACTCCAAATATATCAGCAGGAGAAGGCAAACAACAAGTGTGATAGACTGCCAATAATCTGCATTTATTTGCAAGGTCACCATCTCCCACATCCCGTGTCTGTCCCTGCCGTCAGGGACAACACCCAGGCCAGGTGGACTCTCGTGTCGCCTCCCTGGTGATGTTACAATTTTGAGTAAATCTCTTCCCTCTTCAGGTCTCCGTTTCCCTCCCACTACAATAGTAACTGCAGGAAAAGACAGGGCTTTCTACTCCTGTAAAGTGCTATAGTCCCAGAAACTGACAGAGGCAGTTCTCCTCTGTCCTGTAGGGTCACTTTAAGTCCGGATTGACTCGAAGGCAGTTAAGAGTTTACAGTGGGAATGCTGACCCTGGAACTCTGGGTGACGGCACCCACCTCCAGTATGCAGTGATTCCTGCTCTCAAATGAACCAGGGGGTGTCTAAAACTTCTCATGAGCAGCGTCTGTAAGTCACATGAGTCAAAGAAAGAATACACGTAAGGATTGATGAGTTGTCACGGTCAACGTCTTATCAAGTTCCTCAAGTGCCCACCTGGTGCAAAGCAGCAGAAGAACAGAGCGAACAACAGCCTCAAGGAAATGAGGACAAGAAAGGGCTCATGGGAAATATGTTCTCCGGAGTCTGAGATCTCTGAGTATGTCAAGTGCTTCTTTCTGTCCTTCTCCCTTAATCCTGGAGCTGTCTCCCTGAAACCTGTCCTTTTTCCTTTCTCAATTGAGTACTGGAAATTGAAGGCTTTATTTTAACTCCGATTCTTCCTGAACAGGCTGTCCAAGCTGGAAAGCTACTTAAGATTGCTTTGCCCAGAGGTTCTCAAACTTTAATTGTAGCAGAAACCCCCAATCAAATGAAATGCTGTTCTGCCAGAACAATACACAACCCCTATGTAAAGAATGCTTCTATGAGCATTATTCGCACAAGATGCAAAGCCTTGTATGCTGGCTCCTGTCCTCTCCCCTCCCCCACCACCACCACCACCACTGTGTTAGTCTGGGTACTTTGGAGAAACAAATCCATAGCAACTCATGTATAAGAGAGAGTTTTATATAAAGGTTAAGTGCACATCAAGGAAACATCCCAATCCAGTGCTGCCCAAGCCCACAAGTCCAACATTAACCCACTAATACATATGTCCAACACTAATCCACAAAGTCCTCCTCCATCTCAAAAAACAGACACAACGATGCCAACTGCAGGAGGAAAGCTGTGTCAGTGAATGTGTAAACATCTCAGCGCTGGCAGGGGTCTCCACAGGGGTGCTCCAACACCCAGGGCTGCATTGGGGTAGGTCCATATGACTTCTCCTTGAGGATGTCTTGCAGGAAGTGAGCCTTGCCAGCTAAAGCAGGGAACTGGCTAAGGCAGCTGCACCCTGGTCCGAAAGCAAAGAGACCCGAGAACTAGAAAGGTGAGGATCACTGAGCCATTTATCCCTCCGCCCTTCAATTAATCCCACATATGTGCCAGGTTGGCACAATAAACTAACTACCTCAACTACCTTCCACCACCTTGACCTTGGGGCACAAGTGATCACTGAGGATCCAGGGAACATGATTTAAAAACCAGCAAGCTGATCTCAAAGGAACGAGGAGAAGAAGTCCCCCAAGGAGATGGATTGATACCACGGCCTCAGCAATGGGCTCAGGCCCAGGAACAGTTGTGAGGATGGCACAGGACCGGGAAGTGTTTCCTGCTGTGGGCATAACATCCCTATGGATCGGAACTGACTTGATGGCAACTAACAACAATCATGAGCTGGTCTCAACCACCCTCATCCCCCACATTTTAGGCAAGAGATCCAAACCCAGATTGACGCGGGCACTGCTCAAGTTACCAAGGGGGAAAGCCACGGTGGGGAGCAGAATCCAGTTCTCTGGGCTCCAAGCCAAAAGTCTCACCCATTGCCACTGTCCCAGTTGCTTTCTTTGTCCCAGTCTGTTGAGACTGAGCCTTGAGAGGCCTGCAAGGTGATATTCTCCCCAGAGAATGCCACCGCCTCCTCTTCTCCTTTCTCAGAGAAGCAACTCACTAACCGCCCACACTCAGTGCCCACCCCACTTTTTGAAAGCAGATGCATTGGCTTCACCTGACGTGGCAGACATATTCTAGGAGCCTGGGGCTTTTCCACTGCCTGCTGCCCCCGCAGGGACTTCAGAGCACAGGTGGATCCAGAGGACTTCTGAACACACACACACTGCAAACACATACACATTCACCCTTAGTCTTTAATGATGAAAAGCTTAGTAGCTGGTGACCCAGCAGTGGGCTTGGTGTCTGAGAGCAGTTTTGATTACTGACTCCATTCCTTTCAACCAGGCTGGTCTTGCTTGACACAGGTTCATTTGTACCCTGGATCTGCCCCTTTGACCCTACCATAATAATGTCACTGCTATCACACAAGTTTATTGTGAAGATCAAGTACAATAATGGAGGCAAGGTTGATAACTTGTAAAGTATTTCATGCATGCAAGAAATTATTTTGTTTTTGTGATTTGGGTATTTTTGTTTTTCTTTCATCATTCACCCTTGGACAGAACATCTTCATCTGTTTTCGTTTGCATTTAACAAGCACTGCCATTTCCCTGCTATGTATTGATACTTTTGCACTAATGATCTGATCTTACCGTGTAACAAAAAGTACTCACTCATTTAACAAACATGCAAGAAGCACCTACTGTGAGCCCAACCCGGGGCTCCACCGGCCCTCACAGCACTCAGTCCATGCAGATGCAGGCACAGTCAATCATGTGGCCGCACTACACGCAGAGGACGCACAGAGTATAAACACACGGAGACAAGTATTCCAGTTTGAGGAAGAAGGGGCCCCAAAGGCTCCTAGGAGGAAGTAATGTCCAAGCTAATACTCAAAAGGGTTAGCTGGAGGAATCCAGGTGAAAGGAATGGGAGGATGCAAGACAGAGGAAAGCAGACATCCGTCCAGCTGTAAAGAAGAAGAGTATGCGGAGAAGATCAGAGGTCAGAAGGAGGATGACATGAGTAACTTCACGTGGGTCAATGTGGCTTAGCCAGGCAGGGCCAACAACAAGGCTGGCTCAGAAATAAACAGGGGTGAGAACATGAGTGACCCTTAATCAAATCTAAGGAGCTAGAACTATATCATAGCACTTTCATTTCAAAAAGACACAAACTAAGAGCCAAGGAGGTAAAATGACTTACCCAAGGCACAAGTTGAAAGTAAAGAACATCAACCCCTGCCTGCCCCTCTGCCTAGAACGCTCTCCTTCCCAGAGAGCTCCAGGCTTGCTTCAGCTTCTGCCTTATTCAGGACTCCAAACATATGTTACTTTTTCAAAGACATTCTTCCGGGCCACCTAATTTGTAAACTGTAATTACAATCTCCTAATCATAGAATATATGTTTATGTGTAAATTGATTTCCTGGACAATAAAAATGTAAACTACCTGAGCACAGCGATTAGCTTCTAGTTATGATGCCTGTGTTAGGCTGGATGGACTGGAGAAACAAATCCAATGAAACTCATATAGCTATAAGACAGAGCTTTATATCAAGAAGCTTTCTATATCAGGAAAACATCCCATCCCAGTCCAAAACAAGCCCGTAAGTCTGATGCTAGTCCATAAGTCCCTCTTCAGACTCACACAGCTGCATGCAATGATGCAGATGCAGGAAGATCAAAGGCTGGTGGTTGCAAAGTCCCATAGATTGAGTGGTGGAGGATGCATCTCCAGGGCTCTAGCAGGCCACTAGCAGGACTCTGAGTGGCTGAACAGCAGGAAGGTGAAACAGAGAAAGAAAGGAAGTTCCCAAGATCCTCCTTATGAGAAGGCCACACCCACTAGGAGATACTATCAGGCTGTGACCTGATTGATAGGCTAAACTCCACCCCTTCATTCTTTAACAAGTTGACATGAAATTGTGCAACGACCACAATGCCCAACAGTTTATACAGCGACTATTACATGGAAAAAACTCGATATGAATTATATGAATAATATAGTTAACATTTACCCCATATTATTTGTTTTCTTATGTAACCCATTTTAATTTGTTATATTTTTATTATTTTCTGATTTCTTTTGAATTGAAAGTAACACAATCCATGCCACTGAACACGCGATCTAGAAGTGGGAAAATGAAAATGTAATCTGCTATGTATATGTTCATTTAAAACACAATTTTACAAAAAGGAATGAATAAAATGAATGCGTCTCAATCTATGCAAGTCACTCCTTGTATAGTTTATGGCACACTGGGTTCTTATGGGCGATGGGCAGATTTGACATTTTTATTATTACCTGCAAAAGATTAGCCATAGAAGGAGATCTGGCTGTAACAAGTTCCTGGTGGTGGCAGGGTAGAGAATATAGCAGAGAGGTTACTCTGGAGGCTGGGCAAACAGCCATGAGTCATCGGTACTAATATCAACCAGAAATTCTGATAATAATAAAGAGTGCTAGTAGCAAAAGAGATAGAGAGGGTAGTCACCCAACGAGACTTGAAGTGCCAAGTAGATCCATATGCCGGAAGTCCAGAACCTGCTAAGAGAAGATGTCTTGCATCTCCAAGGAAGTAGGACTGCTCCCATTTCTTAATATTATACATGGAAGGAACTAGAACTGTCTCTCAAATTAAATTCCTTCAGAAGTCACTAATAAAATTGTGTTCTCTACTGGTGGTAGAAGTATCTTTGGAAAAGGACAAAGGATTTTTCAAATTGCCTAATGATGCTGGGACTGAATTTTGAAATGGAGGTTTATGGAAGTCAAGGTCAAGCACACTTGATACTCCGAAAGGGAGAATTCTGAGAGTTGGGTAGCCAGCAGCGTCCAACAGCAAGTCCAGCCTCTCTGCATTTGGCTCATGCATGTCCATCTGTGACCAAGTCTAGAGACACAGAACTAAAAAGTGAAGTTGTCATTCTGAAGCTCCTGGACAGAAATCAAATAGGTGCTGCTTATACCTAATTTAATTATATTCATGCACTTGCTCATTTGTTCATTTTAATCAACCAAACAGTCATCCACTTAATGCCTCCTGATATCTTCCAAGTGCCAGATATGGTGCTAGCCACCAAGCACAGGGCAGGAAACAGGGCCGACTCCACCTCTGTCCACCCGGTGTGACTTGTCCAATGTTTCCCAGCTTCGTTCTTGAAGCAGGGCTAGTTAAACTAATCAAGGCCTCCTTTATGCTGGCAGAATGTTTTTCTACCTGCCAAGGGCTTGTCCTAGCTAATCAGCAACTCAATGAGGCTCTTTACATGACACTCATTCCTCAAATGATGAGGCTGACGTTCAGAGAGGGTGCGAAGGGCTCCAAAGGCAACACAGCCTGGAGCACAGAAGCAATCCATCCATGGCAGGTTTTTGCTAAAGTCCTTCCAGGATACCCAGCAGCCTTGTACCATTTGCAGACGTTGAGGGCTCTGGGGTGACCACCTGCTCCACCATCTGTGGTGTGGAGCACTCAGAGCAGGGCCTGGGTGCCAGGACACACTACATGACGTTACCTGTTCCTGCTGATGCTGCTATGATTACTAACAGGCCAGGCGATTCACCTCTGAGTCGCAGTGTCCTCCTTTGAGAAATGGGCACGAATCGCAGGTTCTGCTCAGTTAGCTGCCTGGCACTTTGTGTGGCTATCAGTAGCAAGGTCAGAGTCTGTGACCCTTGGCTGAGGGGCACTCCTCCAGCCTTTGAAAGCACAGGGAAGGCCCCTTGATGCGGCTCATCTGCCTCCCCACCCATGAGACTACTGGCTCAGAGAGCCGCAGCAATCTTCCGGATCTGCTCTGCCATCCCAGGCTCACTGCAGCCAAGGAAGGGGAGGAGCAAGCAGAAGGAGGTGCTGGGTCAGAAAGACAGGACTAGCCTGTGGCCATCAGAGTCCAGACTAAGGTCCTTTTCCAAAGATGCAAAGACCCATTAAGGCTGGCTGCCTCCTGCTGTAAGGCTCCCCCAGGTTAGAGAATCAGGTGGATGCCAGAAATCCAGCCCCTCCAGGCCAGCGGGGTACTTCTACTGAAGGGGACCCACTCCATTTAGTGAGGCTCTATGCAGCATGGTCGGCTGTTCCAACCCACAGTCCCTCTGTGGGAGAAAGAGGGGCTGTTTCTTCCCACAAAGATGTACAGTCATCTAAATCCTATATAGAGGGTCAGTATGAGTTGGAACTGGCACGATGGCAGTGGGTTTTCTGCTTTGCCAGGTCTCTTTCGCCTGCCTTGCCTATGTCCCCCGTGACCTGCTCCATTGAAGACCAACAGAAGAGAGGCACATAAAAGAGTTACTGGTTGAAATGGCCGAGGTCTGAGTTACAGAGACCATGATGAGGAGTGGGGGCATGATGGGAGAGCGTGTGGGACTGTGATGACTCTGGCCCAAGCAGCTGCCTCCCTGTCCTGGACAGAGGCTGAGCCCAGCCTCGAGGACAGCTGCTGTTGGAATTCCAGTCGCCTAAGCAGCTCCCACGCCTTCTGCGCCCCAAGCTCTCTGGCCACATGACCCCGGGTTATTGATCATTTTTAATTGCCAGCTTAAAGAAACCTTTCGGAGTGAGCCTAGCACCCCTGCCCACTTGTGACCAGCCTCCCCACCTGCCTACAATAGCCTGCCAACATCCTCAAAGAGCATGGGCCTTTGAGCCTTACAGACGGGACAGAGGGAAGGATAAGAGTTCCAACTCCAGCTCTGTTTCTACAGAGCTACTATCTTGGGCCAGTAATTCTCCCTTTTTGAGCTCCTGCTGTCCCTATCTGTCAAATGGGTATATTACTATTTGCATCAGAGGATGGGTGGGAAGAATAAATCACACGAGGAACTCAAATACATAGCGCATGCAGAAAACCGACAGCCACCAAGTCAATTCTGACTTTGAGAGACCCTACAGGACAGAGGAGCACCGTCCCGTGTCTTTTCAAGGCTGCACATCTTTGTAGAAGGTGAGAGCCTCATCTTTCTCCTGCACAGAGGCTAGTGGGTCCACACGCTGACCATGTGCGTAGCTGTCCAAGGCGTGATCCACGATCCTGCCATGGCTCCTAAATTCGCAAGTATCCCATTGGTAGCTATTGAGGAGGTGAGTAATCATGTTGACGGCTACTCGTTGTTGAGCAGCAGGGCCTGTTCTAAACATTAACGTAGTGATTAATCGCGTTAACTAGCATTTATTTTGACTGTTGATTTTAAAGACCTGTTGGCATCCAATTGATTCGGTGCAACCCCATATGGCCCTGAGCAGAACTGCTCCCAGGCCGTCTTTGCCGAAACAGGCACAGAAATAGATGGTCACGATGTCTGTCATGGTACTTCTGGCGTGGGGAGGGTGGCAGCGCACACTGCCAAGCGTTCGGTTCGAATGCTTCCTTAATTGTACTCCACACTCCAGCAACCCTACTTGACCACATGTCCTTGTTTTAACCCCTTACTGACCCTAAGCTCTCTGACCAAGAAAGGGACCGGAGCTCCTTTGGAGGCCTCATCCTTCAGAGGAAGGAGCTCACGGTCTCTTGGTGAAATCAAATGGCTGAGGTCACACTGAGCTTTGTGGCCGTTGTCACATTCCCTCACCACCTGATTGGACCATCAGATCCTGGGCTCCTAAAAACGGTGAGGCCCAGCGTTAAGAGAGGGGACAGGAATAAGCCAGTCAGACAGCATAGTCTCTGATGAAATAAGGCTTTGGCCAATTGATATTATTAAAAAGCAATGGCATGTTAGTTTATCTTCTACAGAGGGTCGCAATAGTAAACCCCTAACTGCGCATGCATATGTACATAGATCTAACTAAACATTTTTTCTCTCTCTCTCTCTCCCTTAAACACACACACACACACACACACACACACACACACACACACTACAAATTGATGTTCTCCAAAATGCTCTAGGGGATTCTATTTTTGTCCATGCAATTTGATCCTTATACAATCTATCATTTTTATTCTACTTTGTTCTATTCTGATCCATTATGTTCCTTGCCATTTTATTCTGTTATTCTTTATTTGCTTCTCTTTCGCTTACAAATGCTCACTGTGAGGGACTAGTCTACTAAAGGGTTTTGGCCCAGCTTTAAAAATTACGTTAATACAATGTTAATGTTTGTGTGTGTGTGTGCGTGTGTGTGTGTGTGTGTGTGTGTGTCTGTAGTTTTCACTTGAAATGTAATAGCAGCTCACACAAAAATCTTAAACACACTCTAGTTGTAGAAACTCTCGTGGCAGATGGGTGGAAGCCAGAGTGCCAAATGGGTACGGCCTCTCCCGGCCCTGGAGCAGGAGGTATCCATGCGCACACATCAGGGCTGATATTTAATCATAAACGGACCATTGTTTTTCAGAAATGTGCTCAGGGGAAAGGAGAGGATCATGCACATTCTTAAATCAGTGAGCTTGTTTATATATACAAGGGAGCTTCAGAGAGTTCAGGAAACATGGAATGAATGAAAAGATAAAGAAAATTTTCCACAAACTCTTTGAAGCCCCTTCATGTTTGCCAGTGTACCTACCACGTGCCAAGACTCGTGGTAGAGCTGGGGCACAGTGGGGTGCAAGATCTCACTAAGCTTATCCTGAATGCCTATCAGGTGCTGGCGCACATTGCACATACCATCCCATTAAACCCTCTCTGTCCCCCGGAAGGATAATTGACTTTATACTTTTTTATAATAAATGGAAAATGAACCCGTCCAGAAATAGTTCAAGGTCATACACTGAGAAATGCCAGGAGTGGGATCAAAATCCAGGCAGCTTTTAATTCCAAGACTCTTTCCTTCTATCTGGAAGAATTTGAGGAAAGTTAACAGACTCTGGATTCTGAGATGAATCGCACTGTAGGAATGCAGAAAGACATCCCTTCCCTTCTCACCTCGCCCCAGTGAACAAAACAGTGTGAGTAAAATGCAAGCAGATGACTGGGGGAGCACAGCATACTTGGAAAACATGGAGAAGTCAAATTAGGCAGGAGAACAGAATGTAGAAGGGCACGGACTGCAATGGTTCTGGGTAACAATGAGGAGCAGGGGCAGAGAAGGGAGGGGAGGCTGGGCTCGCTCTGGGAGGAGTGTTTGGCTTCGAACTTCGAGGACAAGTTCCACCCTGAAGGGCAGGTTTGACACCCTCTGACAGGGATGAAGCTGCAGCCTCAATGCAGAAAGGACACATCTCGTGACTGAGAGGAGAGGGTTTCTTTGGGAGCACAGATCTAAAGGTGGCCACCTATCCGAGATACAGCATCATCGTTTTGAATTGCAATGATGTCCAAAAGAGAAAACCCTCTCACTTGGATCACTAACAGAACATGGCTTTCTTCTTTATGGGCCTATGGAGAAGTCAGGGCCGAAAGGACCAGGCTGTCCATTGGATGATGGGCTGATAGTGACCCTGAGTTCTGGGAGTCCCATGACCCAGGACATAGTGTTGTCTCCCTGAACACTCACACTTCATTCTGTGAGGCCACCCCACCATCCTTCCTGCAGGCCTGTTCCCCTTTCCCTGAGCAGAGGCTGCTCTGGCAGTGAGGCAGCCCACAAGCTGGCTCTTGGAATCCTGAGGATTCTGCAATCCTTAGACAACTGGAGCTAGGACACAGCTCAGAAAACCTGCTCTTTCTAGAACAGCGTTAGACAATACTTTTAGCATCCTGAAACTCTTTTGGAGAGACTCAGTCTACATCTGCCTTCTCTGCCATTGAATCTGGACTCAGTCCTTTCTTGAAAAACAAACAATAGCAGCAGTGGGAAGTTGAGGAATGGCAAAGGATACATGAGGTTGTACTGGATTTTACTGATTCCACCATGTGCCTTGCTTGTTGAATAACGCATTAAATCATGGAACAATATCAACAGTTGTATCAGGATCCTACCTTAAAGGCTTTGTGATGGTATCTCGGTGTTGTAGAGACCATTTGCAACTCACGGAGCCCCCGCGTAAAAGAGCAGAACTGCTCCATGTGCCTTTGAAGGCTGTAATCTTGATGGGAGCCGACTGGCAGGCCTTTCTGTCACAGAGCTCCTAGGTCAGTGGTTCTCAGCCTTCCTAATGATGCAACCCTTTCATACAGTTCCTCATGTTGTGGTGACTCCCAACCATAAAATTATTTTCATTCCTACTTCATAACTGTAATTTCTCTAGTTATGAATCATAATGTAAACATCTGATATGCAGGATGTATGTTCATTGTTACAAATTGAACATCATTAAAGCATAGTGTTTCATCACAAAAACAACATGTAATTATATATTGTGAAATATTTATTTCTAATGACAAATAAATGACATTTTGTCTTGAAGCCTGGTGTAGCATGGGGAACAGTCTTCACACTGGGTACTCATATGTGGGCCTATCTGCATGTGGGTGGACCTGCCTGGATAGAGGAGTGTTGTCTTGGTTCCTAAGACCATTGGAAATATGTATTTTCTGATGGTCTTAGGCGACTCTTGTGAAAGGGTCATTTGACCCCCAAAGGGTCGCAACCCACAGGTTGAGAACCACTGTCCTAGGTGGTTTCAAACCACTAACCTTTCAGTTAGTGGTTGGCCCCTTAACTGAGCTCTACACCAGGGTTCCCCGAGGAAAGTAAAGATTTGCCAAGTCTTACAATCCATGAGGGGAAGAGGTTGTATTTGAACCTAGCCCAGAATCATTCCACTTCCCTACTTCATGATGCCCCTTGATTTAAGATATGGCCATGAGAATTCTGGAGTGCAGCTAAAATAGCAATGACAAAGATAAGCCCAATAGAGGAAGGCAAGGAAAATGGGAAGGAGTAAAATTAAGGAGGAAAGGAGAGAGAGTACTATGGCTCTTTCTCACATGACTACCCTAAGTCTACCTCTGTCATCTTACTCAGCCCCTCTCACTTCCCACATTGGGTTTCTACTGCACATCCCACAGGATCCTCCTCACAGTGTTGTGAGAGAGAAAGCAAGTGGCCGGATATCTCTGTGCATTTATGAGATGGGGGCACTGAGGTTCAAAGGGTTAATTGATAATCCATTACAAACCTGAATGGAAATCTAAAAGATATTTAGCCAAGAAAAAAAAAAAAACACTGAACAATTTTCCTTGAAATATTTTTGTTGGTTTTTCCTTCATTAACACTCAGGAAAAATAAACAAACATTTTTTAATTGGTTTCCAGTGCATGCATTCACACACACACACAACCATGCATACGAAGTTTCAAGAAGGCTTGCCCTTACTCTCCACAGGCTATTCCGATATTCTCTCATCTCTGTTCTGCTAAATGCGTTCCAGCTCACTGCAGAAAAAACCGGTCCAGGCCCATTGTGTGCGAATCCGTTCTTACTAATGGGTTGGACAGTGGAACCTGGGCAGGGGAACCACTGACTTTAGCTGGGAGGGGACTCCACTGTGGAAGGAAACATCGGTTGGTGCTATACCACTCGTGGTGGCAGAAATGTGACTGAAGGTGGGAACATGTATGGAGACACATTGTAGGTCAACATCATGCAGGCTTTCTAATGTAACCTCGAAATAAAAGGGCCACTTTGGAACGTGCCGAGCTCCCTGTCAGGAAAACTGTGCCACCTGGAGCCTGAAGGACACTTGAGAAGGACGCCACACATGGAGTTGAAGGTGACTTCCGAGCTTCTTCCTAGGCCAGAGGCACACTTTTATGTCTCCTGCTTATTTTTCACCCCGTGGCAGCAACCACCACTGGAAATGCTGGCTGGAGAACATTGAGGGACGCTGGTGTTAGTTGTATGAGAAGATGACGGGGTGACAGACACTTCTTGCCATGCTCAGAAAGTGGGAGACATGAGGTGCAAAAGCGGATGTCTGAGCGTTTGAAACGAGTATGGGGAAACCAGGAAAAAATGGAGGAACTTTGTCTTAGACCCTGCTCTGCTTTTTCCTCAACGTGAGACCCAAGATGAGCCTCAGTTTGCTCAGCTGTACAGTGGGGACTATGTAAGTTCTCCGACCCTAGGTGTTCCTTGCTGCCTGCTCCCGGGGAGCCCTGGGCCTCTCCCACAATACCAGGTGTGCACCTGAAGCAGCTAAAGGAAGGAAGCGAGAGTAGCTTTGTCCCTCCTTTGGAGGGACGAAGGAATTAACGATGATAGCCTGTCCCCATGGCCTTGCGGACTTAAGAGAGCCGCGTTCTTTCAACGGCCTGGGTCATGGAGTTAAATTCATGAATTTTGGTGGTGGCAGGAGGCTGACAGGCCTGGTGCTGACATGAATAATGATGGATCAGCAGGAGAGGGCCCAGAAAAATCTGTAGTCTAATCAGACCCGGAGAGCCTGCTCAGGCGTTAATGTAGGGCAAGGGCTTTCTAGCCAATCAGACTCCATTTCAATTGAATGTTGCAAATTGTTAACACGCAGCTCAGCCTTTCAGACTCAACTCAGGCTCAAACTGGGTTACTCATCTGGTCCGTTTTCCTGCTCGTTTGGAAGCACCTGCCTGGCTATTGTCTACTTTGCAGCTTGCAGTGGGGGAGGTGGTGGCAAGAATTCAAGCAGGGCTGTCCACACACCAGAACAGGACTTGCTGCTCTGCCACTTCCTGCTCTTGTTTCTAGTGTACGTGCCACTTCCCTAAGGATGGAAGGGTAAAATCCAAGGTCTTTACCATCTAACTTCTCTAGCCTGGTGGCACAGCAAATTGCTCACCACAAGGTCAGAGGTTCAAAGCCACCAGCTGCTCCCCTTAGACAAGGAAGAAGCTGTCTGCTCCTGTAATGATTCACAATCTCAAAACCCTGCACCACAGCGCTATTCAGCCTATAAGGTCACTACAAGGTGGATTCAACTCAACGGACAGTAGTAGGCTTGGTTTGGGTTTGGTTCTTTAGCTTTAAGTTCCACCAAGCTGCCTTCCCTCAGCCTGGGAAAATACCTTCCAGTGCCGAAAAAGTACAATGTTCTTTGTTTAAATTAAAGACAAACAAAAAGCTTTTTGCATTCCTGTGTCCTCTGCTGCAAAGTTTTATTTGCTCCCCTCTGTTGGTTGCCTTTCCTAGAGATACCATCCAAGCATTCAAGGGTGATGCTACCCAAGAAGAAAGGCCCCCATGGAATGGTAGATACTCGAAGGCTAGGGATGGTCAATTTCACCTCTTCCCCAGAGTATGTAACCAATCAGTTTTGAATAAAAATTAGGAAATGATGTTTATCTTTGCATGAAACAACCCAACATTTCCTGATCCTCAGTTTTCTTGGCTAAAAACTTACAATAACAAAAATCGCTCCATCCTAGATGTTATTGTGGCTAATCAAGAACTCTTTCCTTCTACGCCCTTCCATCTTCCCAGGGCTCCTCACAGCCTTCCATGGTCAAATGGTTAATGTCGATTAACCCTGTCCTCCAAAAGGCTCCTTTCAGCTGCCCTGAGTCCCACCTCCCTGTAACTCGGTTTCCTTTTTGTTCAATCTAGGTGTTGAACACAGGCTGTTGGGAAGACTCGCTGTATTTGTTCATTGCTGTTCCAACTTAGACATCAAATGGGGGCTACTGGAGCAATGCATATGAAAGTGAGTACTATAAGACAGGGTAGAGAGTGTTCAATAAATAGGTCATTCTTTATCTCCTTCGCTTTCTTCTATGTACTCTCCTTCTCTTTTCCTGCCTGTCTGCTTTCCTTCTCCCATGGATTCTTTGTTCTCCCATTCCCACCAAAGGTTGATTTTAGAATTATCATGGCCTTCGGGAAAATGGTCAAGCACAGTTGTGTTTCTGAGCACAAATTTTTGGTGCTATACTCCCTTTCCACAGAACACAGGGATGCTGAGCAAGGAGACCACATGGTTCCACCTATGCCAATGGCTATACGTGTTTGGCAGAGTTTTCTAGAGAAATAAAATCATAGATATGGGTTTTCTGAATTGGTTTTCCAGCCTGATTAGACCTAACAGTATTGAGAATTCTGCCTCTATCCCACTTCTGGTACCATAATGTTAGTCCAGATTTACTAGAGATACAAATCCAGTATATGAAATATAAGTATATGAAAGAGCTTTATATGGAAGAGCTATGATTGTATATTAAGAAAACACCATAGGCCAGTTGATATCAAGTCCATAAATTTGATATTAGACCATATGTCTGATAGTAGTCCATACATTTCTCTTCTGACTTACACAGCATATGCAATGATGCCAAGAGCAGGAAAATCACAGGCCGGTGGGTGGAAAGTCTTGTGGATTCAATCCAGCACTGGCTCTGCTGGTTCTCTGAGTGTGGCTCCTCAACAGGAAGGTGAAGCAGAGCAAGTATGTGACCCACCTCCCAGAAGAAAGAGAGGAAGTTACCAGAATCCTCGTGAGAAGCCCATGCCCACAAGGGAGCATCATCAGGCTGTGGCCTGATTGACAGGAGAGACTCCACCCCTTCACTCTTAATATCGTCAAGTTGACATAAGATTATGTAACTAGTGGCCTTTAGCCTCCTTTAAGCAACCTACCATGTGAACACAGGAGAGGGGGTTATAAGTAGGAAAATTGAGAGCCCCTGTTATTCTTCTTTTAAAGACACTTGAACATGACACTGCATTGCCCCACTCCTTTACATAGCAAACAAGGCCCAAGATGGGAGGTAGCCCCAAAGCAGTTGCAGCTCCCCACTTTGCTTCCTGGTAACATACTTCATACTTGCCTTCTAGGAAAAAAAATACATTTCCTCCGAAATCATCATCAGAAACAATGGACATAACAAGGTTCTGTACCATCGTTGGGGTTGGTGAAAATAGGGTTCGTGCTGAAAATGTCCAGGAATTATGGTTTCCCGAGGTGGACCCTGAACTAACTCACCACAATCAGGAGGTGACAAGGTCTAGAGAGGGGCACTGGATACTGGACCTAGAGAACTGCGGGTCAGTGCTCCACTGAGCACTAACTGGCAGCCTGAGGCCTGACACTTCTCTCTGAACTTTACTTTCCTGTGAAATTAGCTAGTAAAGTTCAACAAAATAAACTAGGCACCCAACATGTGCCTTCCAGGCATGGAGTTAAACACAAAGGACACTGAGAAACATAACGCATGGGTATCCTAAATATCTGGAAAAACTATAATTTGAAAGTATGCGATAGAATGTGGTATAAGAAAACTCGATAATTTCTGAGACATAGATGTGTGTGTGTGTGCTTGCATGTGTGTGCGCCCATGAGTATGGTATTCTAAGTGACTAAGTGGGAAAATAATGACAACATTCTAGTATATTCTAGTGGGAAGAATGGCACTTCTGAAAGGGGGAGGTGGGGAAGAAAGCTAGCATTTTTCATGCAGTCATAGAGATATTAAATATTGACCTTTGGTCACAGTGAAGGACACAAGGAAGCAAGGCTCTTTGCACCAGCAAAAATCAGGCCAAGCTACAGGGTGGCCCTGTGATGATTCAGCACCTGGACAGCTCCCCACATAAATTGCTGGCTGATGCAATGGAGCTATTCAAACTGACCTGGGACTGAAGGACCCAAACCAAAACACTCAACCTGTTGCCCAGTTGATTCTTACTCATAGTGACTCACCCTACAGGACAGAGAAGAGTTGTCCCCATAGAGTTTTCAAGGATATAAATCTTTACCGAAGCAAGTTGTCACATGCTCCCAGGGAGCAGCTGGAGGGCTGGATCTGAGTCAAAACACTCAGGAGTTAAGGCAAGACCTCATTGTACTTTAACGACTATCCTGGGCTGCTCAGGAGTTGTCTGTTATACCAGCAAAGGCCTCTCCCATACATGCTCAGACAAGTTCTTGTTTGAATACACACATGAAGCACACTGGTCTTTGAAAATGTCTCTCCTATGATTCTCTCCCATCCTTGCCTCGGCTTTTTAATCTCTTCCACAATCTGTTGTCCTAAACTGTGCATTTGACTGGAAATGTATTACTCAAGGCACCCGTGGTGGAGTGAAATTGGCTAGGATTTCATGGTCCTGTGCAATTTCAGCTGACAGGCAAGGAAAGGAAACTCCTCAGCTACTGGCAGCCCTGCATTCATCTTTTCTCAAAGCAAAGCTTTAGAAGGAAGACTTCCCATTGCTGGTGCTCCTCAGGAATGTTCCCTTTGGGAATAATTTGCTGGAGACTCACTGGATCTTGGGGGAGATGAACTCAAAAACATTCTTATCTAGTAAAGAAGATGGTGCTTTTTCTTCATTTCATGAAATTATCACTTCAATTCTTATTCTTCTCAGGCTTAGTCTTATGGCTCTCATCATCTAAGCATCAAATCGTCACATAAATAGGATAGAAATCCAAGCCTACAAACTCCTAGGACCCAATTCAGAACTACAGGGGAAACCCTTTACCATTACATGTTCTTATCCATTTGTTTCCCCATGGCTACACAGGTCCAGAGAATGTAGTCTTCCAAAGTCAAAATCATGAAAAACATCTTAGCAGTCTTGCATTCCATTACCTACCCCAGATTGAGTATCCCCACTCCATACTAAGATAATTCCACTTTGTTTCTAGCAAGAGTCTTTTAACTGGAGGAACCAGAGGATGCCCCTTTAACCGCCTCAGCCCATGTGATCTGGGCATGACCCTGAGCCAGAATGGCCAAATCCGAGCCTCACAATGACTTGAGTTGTGCTTGTAGTCAGCAGACGAATGTCTCCCAAAGATATCTATGTCATTGCTCTTAGAATCTGTGGATATATAAAGTTACATCGCAAGGAGGAAGAAACAGCTGGCTTTAAGATGAAGGGGTAATCCTGGATTATCCAGATGAACCCAAGAAAATGCAAAAGGGAGCCAAAGAGGCCATCTGAGTGATGCCACATCAAAGTAATGTGGCCCCTTGCAGATGAAGAAGAGATCCAGGCACCGGAAATGTGGGTAGCCTCAAGAAAAGAGCAAAGAAGCAATCTCCTTCCAGTTTCCAGAAGGATGCAGCCCTGTTGATCCATCCCAAACTCCTGAACTACAGAACTGTGAAAATAATACATGTGCTATTTTAAGTCATGCGGGTTGTGGCAATTTGGTACAGCAGACATAGGAAACAAATGCTGGGATGGTCGCATGAACAAACAATAATTTGCCCAGGCACTTGGGTTCAATTTAAGAAGCACTCCCTCCCACCTCTGACCGCATGCTCACTTCTCTGCTGGACATGTGCAACTGGTCTAAAGTAAGCCTAATAGCACTGACAGTAATATATGCATAACCAGAGATCCAGTTTGCCAAAAAATAAAATCTACCCAGAGAAAAACCGAGCCAAGGATTAGAGACAGATTCCTGGTAACCTTCTGTGAGCATTTTGACCTAACCGTTCATAAAACTGGAAGTATCTAAGGTATTTCAGTTCTCTGAGGAAATAAAGACCTTATTTCACCTTTATCCAATTTGAGTTGGATTTATATCACATGCCAAAAAGAAAAGGAAGCCTGACTAACACAGACATGGTGGAATAAACATCACCTCCTGAAATATCCTATTCCAAATTTGGATAATTTGCTATTGTTCCCTTTTTAAATAGAACTGGAAACTGCCTCCATGTGGCATCTGCCCCCAGGTTATTATGTCTTGACGCCACACAGGACAAGGTTGACTTTACCCTTGCTCTTGAGGGATATTAAGGATTTGAAATAGCAATCTCCACCAAGACCCCCAATTCTTCTCTAAACCAACTGAAGCCCTCCTAACTAGTTTTATAATTGCAGTCACATGATTTTAAGTCCGCTTACTAACCTGTGGTTAATCATCCCCTGGGACTCAATTCCACTCAGTTTTTAAGTATTAAAATAATACCATTGTGAACCACACTAGTCCAAGAAGTGGTTAACCAGTTCAAACATCCCTGTGGTAGGTGGGACCTTTATATTGATGAAATAGAAATGGAGAAAGAAAGTTTTTTTTTTTTTTTTCCGTTCTGTGTTTTGTATCCATATCACACTGTCACTCCACCCGGTGTTTATGGTCCAATAAAATCCCTCTGTGCTTTTCCCACGCTCCTGTCCCTGAATGGTTTCTCCGCCTCTCCATCCACATTTACCCAGGCCTTATGAATCAGGCTGTGAAGTGCACACAGGCCTTTAGAGTTATACCTTCTGAATTTCATCGTGTACTAAAGTGGGTAGTGAGTAAAATATAAGCTTTCAATTCAGTCCAGCCTGAATCTAAACCCCAGCTCCACCACTAACAGATGTATGACCTTGAGTAGTAGCTGCAAAATCTCTCCAAATCATTGCCTCCTCAACTAAAATAATACTAGTCCTTTCCTCAAAGGATTGCTATAGGAATAAATAAAATAATGTATGGAGAGTGCTTGGCATAGTTCCTGGCTTACACCAGCTCTCAAAATAGGGTACCTATTATTATATTCAACCAGAAATAAATAGGTCCAGACATTCCATCTTGGGTTGGTCTTCCTCTACTCGTGCAAACAGAGGCGTTGGTGGAGGAGAGGACAGAAGACTGAGAAGATGCGGGCAGACAGAAAGATAGCTGGCCTTCCCTATATTCTGGGCTCACTTCCAATGTAAAAAAAAAAAAATAGTACTCCTAGAAAACAGAGTGTCCAAAGCTCCTAAACACTGTAAATGCATTAAGCTTTAACACTCTGCTTTGACAAAGAGACCTGGTAGGTGAAGCAAAAAAAAAAAATGTTTTCCTTAAAAACAAATTAGATATATTCCTGGATATCATACACAACATGGAAAAAGGAAGATATTTGGGGTTTGATATCTTGAAACTAAACCTTAGGAAGGGCCTTGATTACATCTAAGCCAACTTAGCTGCCCTACAAGCCAAGAAGACTGACTCAGAAAGAGAGCGGGTCCTTTGCCCTGTGTCAACCAGAAAAGGTGTCTCACCGTCTTAGAGGCCAAACTGGAAGCTGAGATTTCCCCCCATCCTTTTCTGGGTCTAGGCCAGTGTGTCAAAGAGGAGTAGAAACAGCCCAGGTGGTTTGGTTTTCAACAGAAGGCAGGGTTTAAGCTAAGTAGTTTATTTGGGAAGTGTTTCCAGGAAACTCTAGTAGGGGAGTGTGGGAAATGACGCAGAGAAGGGAAGGAAGCCAAGAAAGAGCTTGCTAGTAAGCCACATACCACTGTGTGCAACAAGAGAGTGAACCTGCTGGGGTACTCTGAGAAGCAGTAAGCACACCTTAGAGGTCCCCCCTGGAGGCACTAAGGGTGAGTGGGTTTGAATAACCAAACTGTCATAATTATTCATTATTTATGGGAGAGCCCATAACTCCCCAGCCCTCTGGTCTGACCCAAGCATGGATACAGGGACCAAGAAGCCAGGAAAAGCCCCTAGCCAAAGAGTCATAGGAGCAGGAAATGGGAAACAGCCAACAGTCACTGAAATGGTTAAGTGCTGAGACGAGCGAGCTGAACATCAACATTGTCTGCTACAAAGTCCAAACAGAAATGAGGCAGGTCATTGAATTAACCAACAGGTGTCAACAAATCAGCAATCCACCCACCAAGCAATAAAGAACCAACTGCTGTTGCTAACGACGGCAGTGTCCTGAGTTGATGACACTGAGAGAGCTTTGAGTGCTTGATCACTCATCGTCTCCCCAAATCAGAACTCGTTCTAGGAAAAATGGATAGGAAATCCCTTAGCATTTTAAGGATTAAGATCTACCCTAACAGTCGTGTATGGTTAGGTGGCGTGCATGTGCGTATGTGTGTGGGAATGTGGTGAAAGGTTACGGAATAAACAGTTTGATAGTTCACAGTTCTTTTCTGTTCACTTTTGTCAACCTTGTTCTGGAATACTGCTGAACCTTTTTCTTAAGTGGTTGATTAGTCTAAGGAGAATACCCTACCAGTGTTATTGTCCTCCTTAAAGTCTTGTGTATTGTTTGGTTAAAAATTGAGCTAGCCCTGAGGGGTGACCAAAGACAACAGTCTCGGGGGTTCTATCCACTCTACGCCAGCTGTACAACTTGTCCTATTTATGAGTTTAAGTTTTGTTCTACATCTTTCCCACTTTACCCATGACCTTCTAATCCATCTCTGTTAAAGTAGCTGGCGGTGGTAGTCTGGCTCCTCTGCTCTCAGGGTTTGGAAGACTCTTCCTTTGGTCCGCCAGCCCACTGGACTAATTGTTCCCATGTAGCCTCGATTTTCATTACTCTTCTTCTCTCCGAACAGGGAAGGTCCACAGTCGATGCTTAAATCACTGTTGAAACTTTTAAGGGCTAATCCTGACTCACCAAAATAGGTTGTAGAACATTCTCCTTAGGACTCTGTTAGGCCAATTGACCCAAGAATAAGGGCTTGAGCCCATAAACCCTTTCCCTCAACCTGTTTGCTAGCAAAGAAGTTTCCAAAGATTCCTGCCCCACTCCCACACCCTTTTGGTCCATCACATTCATGGATATATGCCAGCAAATGTATAAATTCCTTCTCTCCAACATAACACTCTTCTCTTGTTGTACTAACTCCGTCCCTCTCTAAGGGACACTTCCTGCCCATTTCAATCCATCAAAGACCATCTCAAAGGCCATCCCTCCCATAAGATTTGCTTCAACAGCTCAATTTACTGACCTGATATGCTATGGAGTCACCTCAGGCACCCCAGGGACCTCCAAGTTGTCCTGGTCCTCAGCTCTTTAAACATCTACCTGCACTCCTTCATCACTGAACTTAAATTTGACCCACAGTCTTAGGCTTTCATCAAGAGATTATAATTGCTCACCAAAGACTCAAGCTTTCCAAAATGATTGCTCACAGTTAGTGACATAGACAATGGAAGCATCTACACCCTCTCCCTCCTGAAATGCCATGGGACCTGTTAAAAGCATATCTACAAAAGGACACACACACACACACACACACACACACACACACACACACACACAGAAGTTATCAAGTTAAGAGACCTATCTTTACCGGCTTTACCTATCTTTACCAAAACTAGATGTGTCTTAAGACGAAATCTGTAAAAGGAATGCACATGTAGGTGTTATTGCAGTGCCCTTTCCCTAACAGAGTTAAAAGAATCTTTCTCAGCATCTGAGTGTGACCATCACTGACAGTGCCATGCTGATGCCAATTAGAAGGCAGCCAAATCCGAATGCAGTCACAGGGATGGTAAGTGCTCTGTAGCCCTTCTATTCTTGACACCTACGTTGACCCAGGTCTAGCACCTCGCAAAGGGTTTAACTTTTTAGTAATGGACACTTTTTTTCCTTCCTCATCTCCTGTCCTCTTTTTTCCTCTTTGTGTGTATTTGTGTGTATATTGTATATATGTTGCTTTAAAGATTATTTTCTCCACTCTAGTAATAAATCATTAACGGCAAGATGCACTCATGAATGCGCAAATTAGTGGTGAAAAGCTTTATGGTGAAACAGGATATTGGCATAGCCTCAAAGCATCTACCACAAATATTTATCATTAATGTGCTTGTTTGAAAAAAACGACACCCTCCCCCGCAAGTCCTTTAACAGGCAGTAGGTAGTAGTACTTCTAGGAGGTAGTGCTTAATTCTGGCCCTTCTGAGTGTTGGCTGAATTCAGTAAATTGTATCTAGTACATACAGTTTGGAACAAAAACTAGTAAATTATAGTGAAGAAATCTGACAGCCACAACCTTAACCAAGTAATCAGCGTCCACAGGCCCAGGGATAAGTCATGTTGCTATTCACTATATCCCCTTTCAACCTGGTATCGGAAGGGACCTATCTCTGGAAAAGGACATCCTGCTTGATCAGGTGGATCAGGGAAAAAGAGAAAGCCCGTCGGTGAGATGGATTGACACCCTGGCTGCAGCAATGGGCTCCAGCTGGGCAGTCATTGTGAGGAGGGTGTGTGACTGGACAGGGTTTGGCTCTGTTGGGCATCGGGCCTCAATGAGTTGGAACTGACTGGAAGGCCCCTAACAACAGCAACACCCTCAATATCATTCAGTGAGATGGGAAAGTCACCAAATATTCCCGAAAATTCATAACCCAAACCTAATCATGACAAATCCAAAGTAGGGGCAATGCACAAATCACCTGATCAGAAATCTTCCAAAAGTTACCCAGGTGACGAGAAACAAGGAGAGACTGGGCAGTGTGGTAGTTTTACATTCTTGGATCAACATGAGGCTATTAAGAGTGAATGGAGGAGGGTCTAACCTGTCAATCAGGTCACAGCCTGATGATGCCTCGAGGGCATGCCCTTCTCATGAGGATTCTGGGAAGTTTCTCTCTTTCTCTCTGGAGGTGGGCTCCACTCTCTCTGCTTCACCTTCCTGTTGACAAGCCACACTCAAAGAGAGCTGGTGGAGCCAGCACTGGAATGGATCCACAAGACTTTCCACCCACTGGCCTGTGATCTACGTACTGTGTGAGTCTGGAGGAATTTATGAACTAGTATGGGACATAAGAGGTGATATCAGCCTGATGGGCTTGATCTGGACTGACTGGGATGGTTTCTCATTATACAATTGCTCTTCCATATAAAGCTCTATCCCATATGTATATGAGTGTCCTTGGATTTATTTCTCTAGTCAACCTGACCTAACACAGGCAGGAGGAAGGAGCTCAAGGAGACAAGGCAAGTAAAGGTGGTGTGGGGTTCTGGATTGTGTACTCAAAGAGAAAAAGGGCTATCAGTGGAAACCCTGAGGGACAGATGAATAAAGTCTTTAATCTAGTTGATAGTGTTACACCAGTGTTAATATCTTAGCTTTGACAAATGTAGTATAGTTATATAAACATTCAGGGAATCAGAGTGAAGGATATGTGGATGTACTCAGCAATTTTCAACTCATGTTCCAATGTTTCTATAAATCTAAAAAATAAAAACCGATCCAAAATAAAAAGCTTTTTAAAAAGTCACACAAGCAAACAAAAGCATTTCTTCTCTCAGTGGGATAGTAGAAAATCCTGGGATAAGATACCAGAGTGCTGCTTCTGCTCTCAGCTCTGACAGACTCCAGCAGTGCCTTGAATAAGACTTTTCCGCTCTCACAGCTCAGGAGAGGAGCTGGTTGAGCCATTTTGCAGGCAATGCTCTGGTGGTATGTGGCAGGAACTCAAAGGGCTGCGGTCTCGCCCCTCTCCGCACAAAAAACAACTTCCAACCAGAGCAGATCTGATGTGATCTCTTCTATATTCGAGAACCCATACAGTTTCATTAGCTGAAAGGCTCTGCTGCAAAATGTTAAGTACTACAGGGATACATGATTTATAACTTTCCTTTGCAAATGTATACTCACGGCTGCTCCTCTCCCTGGCCTTCCCTGCCTTAACTCCAGAACACCCCAGACACTGTTAGAAATCATCTTTTCTCCTTTGTCTGTCAACTTCCAGTGGACCAGAGGCACACAACTGTTTGCCTGGGATGATCGGTCCTAGCCCGTTTTTTGTGGGAAAGAGTAGACAATATTGGTTGAAAGTAAGAGGGTGTGGAGCATGTCCTCAAACCTTCATCCTTGCCCGTATCATCTACTATAAAGAGACTAAGAAGCACACGTTGTACATTAGTGACTGATGCCTAAATCATTTGAAGTACTGAATTCATTCTCCCTTCTTCCAGCAAGTCTTCTTTGACACGCCACATCGACTTCCAAGTAAGCTGGAAGGAAGTAACTGCTTCCTCCCCCGTGCACCCTGAACCCGGTGCTCCTCAACACTCTTATCCAAATGTTGGTTGGGTCTGGAGACAGTCATCTTGGAAAGGCGCCAGCGTGTCTGACAAATGAGATGCTGGGGGCAAGCCGAAGAAGTGGAGGAATGTGGCCTGGAACTGCTGATTGAAATGGAGTCAAACCGAGGACTCCAATAGATCAGGTGAGGATCCAGCTCCTCCGGGTCTTCTGCGTGGCCTTACATTCATAGTTGAATGTCTCTGGGACCTCCAACTCATATTGGCCTCTCAGGCTGTTAACATTTTTGATAAACCCTATATCAGAGCACAATTCTTCCATCTAGCATGGTGATTTGACACATTGTGAGTGGGTTGTCCGAGACGAGACGTATGGTTGAATATAGGAAATGTAGTTGACCATACAAGGTAAACCTGACCTCTCTGCGCTTCAGTTTCTTATCTGTGAAATAACAATGGAAATGCTTTGCCTGCATCAATAAGGTAGGATGAAACAGAAGAGCGTGGGGACAGCCTTCAGCATGATGCTTGGTGCATGGCAATTGCTCAATAAATGTTGATTCCTTGTCCCAACTTTCCCATCAGGCATTCTCTCCAAGGAGGGATGCACTTAAGCACCTCTTCTCCTCAGCCATGTGCTTCATTCTGGAGGCCAAATTAAGCATCCAAGGTGCTTACATTTGAGAACAAGAGGAAAGATGCTGCACCACGTGTGAGGCATGGGGTGTAATGTATTCACAGTAGCTCTGCTAAGAAAACATCCAGGGCCCCCAGTTGAGAGACTAAAGCAGCACTATTAGCATAACAGGTGTCTTTGCTACAAGAATGACACTTTAAAGACAAATCCCCCCAATGCACTCCCCAAACGCAGGAGTGCATACTTAATTACACTTAATGCTGTCTTTTTCCTCCAGCTCTGAGCTCTGGGGGAACACATCACCCCACAAAGTTGGGAGGGTTTTTACAGACATGGCTGGAATCCAGAAGGCTTCTGAGCTCCAGAACTCAAAAGAAAAATGTCAACAGTAGTGTTTGGGGGAAAGAGCCATGGGCTTTCTTTGTGCACTGGAAGGCAGTCTAGCTGAGGGGGGAAATGAGGAGAGCCTTGGAACACTGCACATGCTCAGTCTGCAGAGCTCAGGGTCACCCTGGGCCAGGCTCCGGGGGTAAACCTCGTCACAGACTTACTACTGCACACAGCACACAAAATGGCAGCAGGGTAAGCATGACTCTAATGTGTGTGCAAAGAAATTGAGCAATGTTTATAAGGTCGCGTCACTAAAATTGAGTATCTTAGAGTAGATACCCAGTCCTTATGGCACCAAGCTCACATCTATTCCATGCCCATCTACTGTCCCCATGGCTTTCAGTTAGTGTCACGTGCTCTGTGAACCCCACTGTGCTCCCAGTTTCCTGCACATCATCTCATGGAGTCTGGATGTCCCTTTACAGAAGAGGAAACAAGGCTCAAATGATTCATTCACTTATCCAGGGTCACAAGTAGAGATTCTAACCCACTTGAGAGGCAAACCCAAATCTGTCCATCTCTTTTCCTCAGTTCCATGCTTCCTTGCTGTGTGAGCTTCAACGGGGAGTTCCCATCTCTGGAATTGATTTTCCTCGCTTTTAAAAATGAAGCTTTGGTGAACAATTATCTACAAAGATCCTTTGATCTCCATCCATTCATCCACCCACCCACCCTCCATCCATCCACCCACCCACCCACCCATCCACCCATCCATCCATCCATCATCATTTTATGATCTCCTCTGCCATAAGTGAGGTTTAAGTTTGGTTTTTGATCGTGAGCCCTTCCTTATTTGCTTCCTCAGATCACCTTTTTGATTATCCTCTAAGGGATGCTGAACACTGGCCGACTAGGTGCCATAAGAGAGTTTGCCTTTTACCATTGAATGGTGGTGTTCTTGGACATGGCCCACCTCCTCATCCATAAAGCATGGTTAATAACAAGGACAAGAAAAATAATGGTGATATCAGTGTCTGCATATCCAAGAATGGTTTTTGAGAATAAAATGCAGTCGTTGATATCTGAAGATGGTCTTGCCACTGCCAGGCACTGTATAAATGTTAACTATTATTAGTATTGCTAAGGAAGAATGCATTCTTTGAGGTTAATTAACTTCTCTGTCAACAGAGTTGATTCCTGAACACATAAGCAGTCCTCATTGGCCTACATAGGGGAATTCCTGAGTTTACAAGAACCTCTTTCAAATTCCTTTACTCTGCTTATAACAGAGAGTTTCAAGTGAATACTCACAAATATCTCTGTAGGATAACACTTAAAGGTATAGAATGTAGACTCACACTGTCCCTGGTTCCAGGCTGGGCTCCGCCGCCACTGTCCGTATAAAACAGTGTCCTCACATGTCAAGGGAGGACAGCAAACACTTTCCCCCCTGACCTGTTGTGGACAACAAACCAGGTAATGGCATGGGAAGCATTCAACAATGTCCCTGGCACAAAGACAGCTTCATCAGACTTTGCTACTGTTCATACCAAAAGCTTACCAATGCACAAACTGCAGCAGCAAACTCAGGACAGGACAGTGCATGGAGGCACACAGAAGGGGAGCAAGAAGTGAGCTCAGGTGTTCCATTTAAATGCCCATTTTCCCCACGTGCCCTGCTCTGACACATACCCTTTTACATAGTGTTAAAGGGTGAAAAAAATGCATCTGTTTAAAATCCATCTGCTTTTTATAACTTCCAGAGACAGAAATCTGCATGGGCAGCAGTTCTTTGCTGCTCTTAATTAATTCCTAAACAAAGACCTCCCTGGCAGCAGCAGCAGAGTTTATGAAAACCTGTTGACCTCCTGGTGCAGAAATGATGACACAGATATTGTCGTTGCTTCACAATCTCATTTTTCACTTTGTGCCCCTTGGTGAGGCCAGCCATGCCTTCACCTGCGAAGAAGCAGGAGATGGTCCCCAGAGTGGCTCAAAGATCCTGATTGTCCCCTCCCATGCCTGCAGGCCTTCCTGCACGCAGGGGTCTCCAGCAGCAGTCTGGGGTGGAGCAGACCAGAGAGTCACAGGAGTCCGGTCTTTGGTTGATCTGAGTGATTCTCAAGTTGAGGACTATATTACACCCCACGCAGAGTACCATGATCTAGGACCCTTTCTCCTAAATGTAACCGCCTTGCAATCTTCATTTGGCCTAAGACACAATGTCACAGAGCTCCTTTCCATAGGGAAACCAATATTCAATCTCCCATCAATGACCCCATCAGTAGAGGCTTCTGTTTTTGCTATGATGTTGAACAGATTTTAGCAAACATTCCAGGCTAAGACAGACTAGGAAGAAATGCCTGCACTCTGCTTTCCAAACCCGCCCATGAGGCCCTATGCTCACAGGGGTAGGATCACGTTCTGCATGGGGGTTGACTTGATGGCCCTTAGTAACAGCACCCAACATACGGGTGGGGTGAGCAGGGGCTTGCCAAATCGGTCTCTTTGTACATAGAAAGAACATAGAGTTAAACACCTCACTTGTGAAAAATCATTAACAGGTACTTTAAAAAAAATAACATGTGATGAGTTAGTATGTGACAAAGTATAATGTGTGCGTGTGTTATATAATCAAACTAAAATATATAGGTTCATGTAACTAAGTGGAAGCTGTTACAAGTTTATCTCCCTGCGACCTCTGTTTCTGCATTCAGGGCCATTTCACAGAGGCCATACAGACCAGAGCATTCACCCACCAACCTTTCCTTCCATCCATCCATCATCCACCCATCCACCCA
>NW_022111310.1:21096702-21157711 GCF_000313985.2 Echinops telfairi
ACCCACCCAACCAACCATCCATCCATCCATCCATCCATCCATCCATCCATCCATCCATCCATCCCAGTCTATTTAGGGATCTCAATAAACTATGCCAAGGATGCCAGACACTTTCCTTCTTTTCAAATATTCCATTTCCCTCTTTCATTCATCCCGTTTGCTTTCTACTCTATAATTTCCTCTTTTCTCCTGAGTTCTTTTGCCTTTTTCCCAGGAGCCTGAGGAGACAGGTTTGGAGAGAAAGACAAGATTCAAGGCAGCTCCCAGGTGTCTCAAACATGGTGGCTGGAGAAGGACTAAGCAGATTCCCTGTCATTCTGCAGTTCAAATGGCAGGGCAAGCTGAGTGTTGAGCCAGGTCTCATCCAGGACCTTCGGGCATCCATCTGCAGGTACAGGAGACTGTCCACTGATGACCCACCTTCCTAGGAATGGCAGGGATTAAGGGATTCTCTGAGGCTCAGTCTCCTCTGCTGTAATTCCACATTAACAAGAGCACCTGCTTAATATATTGTCAGGAGGTTTTAATGAACTATAAAATGGGGACATGTTCTATTAATGTTAGTGGGTCAAGAGTGTCTGAGTTTTAAGAATAGGTAAAATAAATTGAGAATGTATTTATCAGCCACCACACTTGGCACTGAACACTGGTGCTTTTATTCCTCACAACGATTTTATTGAGAGAGGTACAATTATTTTATATTTGTGAAAATCAGGGTTTAGAGAGGGCCAGGAGTGAGTCTGAGAACACACAGTTAGCAAAAAGCTGACAGAGCTAGGCCCAGCAGATTCACCTCTCACCCTTCAGCCAGACTGCTACAAGCACTGAAAAAGCCCAGACTTGCCTACAGGTAGACCCTCCCTCACCCAAGGTCATCAGCAAAGAGGGGAAGCACAGCTGCCTCTTGTCTCCCCCAAACAGCCTCTGGCAAAGGCACCAACATATTTCACTCCCTATTAGGGAAAGGCCCACACAGGGCAGGACTCTGGACACATCATTAAGGGCACATCAGGCCACATAGGACTATAATAAAATAGGAACTGAAGAGGGTGGGGAGGGTTCATAGTTACTCTTACTTGTGCCCCAGCAGAGTTTTAGAGAAGGGAGGGAGAGCTTGGGACACCGAGGTCTGGGGACAGGGCCTAATGTATACCAAAGAACCAAAGCTTTGCAGCCAGTAGCTGGATTCCAATTCAGCCTGCCCCTAACTATATGAGCACAGGCAAGACTATTTCATTCCGTGGACCTCAAGATTTCAGCCAGAGCTACCAAGACCTGCCTAGCAAGCTTTTATGGGAAAGAAATGCAAAAAAAAAAAAAAAGCATTTAAATAATCAGGAATGTTCAAAACGAGAATGTGAGGAATTAGTGGGCCACGACTGTTAGTCCCTTCCCACCGCTGGTCTCAGGGAGCTGCAGGTAAGGGAGTCTCAACCTTTACAAACTCCAAACACAGGCTGGCCCAGGACCCCACATCAGATGTTCGGCTCTCGCTGAACCAAGGTGGGATGCAGGAACGTGTTTTGAATCACTCAGAGTGATTGTGGTGCAGGAAGATCTTGCTCCACACCTTGGGCGATGCTAACAGTCACGGTACAACGTACTAATAGCCGGCTGTGGGCAAACATCCTCAGACCCAGTGACAACCTAAGGGTCATTGGAATCAGGGAAGTTGGTTTCTTATCTTATACAAGTGAAAACGTAACTTCTGTGGCCTCCCACCTCCTTCAGGTAAAATGAAACCAGCAACCCTGAAGAATTACTTTATGAATCAAGTAAAAACAACGCACAAAAAGCTCCTAGCCTATTCCCTGGCTTATTATAAGCATGCAGTATTGTTCTATGATAGATTCATTTTCACCTGGCCTTTCAAAGGAATTTATAATAATCCCAGAACGGTAGAAACTCCAGGGTAGAAATGAACGGAGGGGTGGAACGCACAGAAAATACTTTTTTTGAGGGGGGGCTCTCAATTCTGACTTCACATTTTGTTTAATCAAGCAATTTACAGGGGGCAAAAATAATTAGTGGTTCTAAATGCTTTTCTACAAACAGAAGCTGTAATCATGATAAATCATCTCCGACATATGCCAGGCTCCTCCAAGTGACAGATGACAAACAAAAGCAGGACAAGGTCCTCCATCACACACAGAATCGCTGAGTTAATGGAAGAATTATTGCTTCTGAAACCCACTCCAGTCCCATTGAGGGGAATGTTCCAATTTATCAAAGCCAAATGAACATTAATTGCAGCCGTCTGGTAAGTTTTCCAGCCGCCATGACCTCCACTGAATTTTAATCCAAAACAGATAAGATTTCCTTCCACACAAGAGGAAACAACACAATTAGCTCCAAATGACAGCCAGACGATGAAGCGGGCACGTGTCACCCAGCACACGTATCTCAGTGAAAATATTGATTCGACTGGTCTTCGGATTCAGCACTAAGGAGGCCGGCCGAGAAAAGGTAAATAAATACAATCACACAACTGCGTCCCCACCCCGCGCCCTACCCACCCCCTTCGTGACTTCATACAGCAGGGAAATGTCAGAGGCAGAAGCCAGGATGGACAAGGTGGCAGGCAGTAAAGGAGACAGAATTTCTGTTAACTGCTGTAATTAATGTTATGTCTCATTGGAGAGAGATTAGGAAAAAACAGAGAGGGAAGGAAGAAAAAGCAAGTATTCTTTTGCTCTTAAAGACGCCCTTGAGCTGGGGAACATTTGAAGCAGAAGTTTGAATTGGGTAATTGTTTGACGGAGGCAGAGGACTTGCAGACGGGCTGATTACCATCATGGAGTGAAATGGAGATGTGCTCCACCAATGAACTGATGCTCTCCTGGCTCCCTCCCCATGGAACACAGGCCTGCCTGCTGCCAGGAGCAGGATGCAGCTGGAGCAGGGTTAGGTGGTGTGGTGTGGAAGAGAGCACATACGAATCCATGCATGCACACACACACACACACACACACACCCCACTGTGAGATCTGACCTGGAGGGTCAGCTCCTCCATTGACATGCCCCTGACACTGGTCAGGTCACACTTCGAGCTACAGAGTCTTTAGGTGTGTAATCACTTTTCATTCAAACAGTAAGGTGTGGGAATAGATGACTTTTAAGAACATTTTTCTTTCTTTTTTTGAAGTAGGGCATTTTTGCTTTCATTACTGCTAAATAAGCATGGACAGGACGATCTAGCAGCCTCACAATATCAAGAACACGGGCGAGACGACAAAAGATCCTTCTCCATCCTGGCTGGTGGACAAGAGGACACATATTCCAGTGGACTTCACTCAGCCGGACACCAGTCATGGGATCTGGATGGGATCCATCCGAAGTTGCTGGGTTGATGATTGGAGAAGTGGGAACAGGAATGAGAGGCATAACCATGGACAATCATGGTGCAACAGGGGCCAGTGGTGTCTCCTGGCAGAATGCCCACCCTCCGTGTGGGATGCCCAGGTTTCAGTCCTGGCCACCATCCTGGCCAATGACCCTCGTGTGCAGCTCCCGCTAGCCCGTCTGTCGGTGGGGGTGTACGTGTCACTAAGATGCTGCCCCAGAGTGTTCAGACTCCGGTGAGCCGAGAGGAAAGGCCAGGCAATCTCATTGTAAAGAATCAGCCCATGAAGACTTTAGAGATCCCAACAGCGCCATCTGCAGCCAGTCATGGGCTAATGTGGGGCCAGTGCCTTCCTTCAGTTGTGTCCTTGGTTGCCACTAACCAAGGACTGGCTCGAGGGTAGGGGCCAGTAACAATGCAACATTAACATAGAGTGTGCATAGGGGACCTCCATTTGATTCCATGAGGTAAGCATTACTACGGTCGCCATTTTGCAGTAGAGGAGACAGAGAAAGAGAGTGATTAAGTAACTCAGATAATGTCCCATGACAAGTTAAGTGACAGGGCCATTCTTTGAACCCAGGAAACATCTGGCTCTGCATATAATCTTTTTTTTTTGAAATGAAGTCTGCTGACTGCGGACTTCACGAACTAGATTGCTAACTGGAAGGTTGGCGGTTGGAACCTACAGTCTTAGATGGTCTATGTGACCATTCTACTGTCACCCTGTCCTATCAGCTTGATGAAAATTGAAATCAATGAAGTTATTTTTGTTTTTAATATCTATGAACTCGCCCATGGAGAACAGTAGCGATTGACTGCTGGCTTCAGGATGCTGACTCGTGGCTCCGGATACCCTGGTGTGTGTTGGAGCAGAGCTGTGCTCCACAGCATTTCCCGTTGATGCATTTATAAAGTACATTCCCAGGCCTTTCCCCCAGGGTAAATCCAGGTGGACTTAAACTTCAAACCTTTGGTTTAGCAAGTCATTGTTGGTAAAGCATTTGTACCACCAAGGGGTTACTGGTGAGTTATTTGTAGCATCTTCCCTCACTTTAGATTTCTCTGGTATTTTATCATGAACATAATGAGACTATGCATTTTGGGCTGAAACACCACAGAAATGACTTCGTGCCTTTGCAGAGCAATATGCCAGAGGGTTCGTGATGTCAGTGTCTCATGGCTGGTGCTACTAACTTTGGTCACTTGATTAAGGGGGGTGTAGTGGGTCCTAATGGTGGTCTGCAAAGAGATAGGTCTAGCAAGTAACCCTACAACTTGTGAAGTCTAGCTTCTCTGGAAAAACTGAAGAAGTAAAAAACTATTTGTAAATGTTATGAAATTCGGACTCTGGAGATGTTTCAGAGGGTCATCCTAAATTATCCAATGGGCCAGGCCATGACAACCAGCCTTTAACGAGAGGCACAGAGAAAGCAAGGTGAAGTGAGAGGCAGAGGCATGAGGCAACCACAAGCCCAGGGGTCGATGCCTGCAGCCACTGGAAACCAAAACAAAGAAGGGATTTCCCTTAGGGGCAGAGGTGCTAGGGTCTGCCCTGCCAACAACTTGATTTTGAACTTCTCCAGAACTGTGAAAGAATGTCTTTGTTTTAAACCACCAAATTTACATTCGTTTGTATGGCAGCCCCAGGGAACTAATACGGGTAGTACTGCCTGGTTTTTCCACTGAAAAGTTGCTCTGCTTTGTTGTCTTGGGGTTTTTTTTGGTTTGTTTGTTTTTTGTAATTATAACATATCTTGGGAGAGATATTTTGGTACTTTGCAAATATCCTGTTTCTCCTCATCCATTAATTTTAGTATACCTCAGTGGATCCTACCTGTAGCGATTATTTCCGTGGCAATGGCCTAATGATGATCTTCTCTTTCTTTCTTTCCACGTGCATTAATTGGAATTCTACGGTGAGGGAGAACTCTCTCTTTCCCCACTTATTTACTTAGTCAATTATTTATATCAGCATTTCAGACTCAATCTTCTTAATAACTCCTACCTGGCTTAGCTCAGAGGGAGTTTGTGAAGGCCAAGCATGACAAAGAATTAGGAAGGGACCTTCACTGAGCACTGTGCTAGGAGACACAGAAATGAATACTTATGCAATAAGACTAACTCAACTGCCTTTTACCATTCCTATCTCCCCTCAGCCCCATGCATGTGGTATTAGGAACCAGGAAACCATTGCTGTAGAGCCTGTTAGGACTCATGGAGACCTCTGCGTGTCAGAATAGAACTGGGTTGCATAGGGTACCCCAAGGCTGATGTTTGAGCAGGTTGCCAGGTCTTTCTTCTGAGGTGCCTCTGGTTGCACTCAAAACCTCCAACCTTTGAGTTAATCATTTAGGCCACCCAGGGCCTCCTTTGTATCAAAAGCCTCATTTTAAATTCCAAAGAGAGTAAGACTCAGAGAAGGCCAGTGATGTGCTTGGGGACAAAGGACAATCACAAGAGGAGGTACAATTTAAATCCCAATCTGCCCTTATTATATCTAACCAAATCAAACCGCCTTCTGAGGCTCAAGGAGGGGAGAAGGGAGATTGATGGACGAGAGTGGGGGAAGCTCCAGAGTGTCCTAAATACAGCCCTCCTCCTGTGTTAGCAATGGGTTGCTCTGGGCATGCACACAAGGTGGGAAGCAGCTTCAACGGCACGCATGCACACTCTCCCCACATTCATTCCATGCGGTTGCTGGAAGACCATACAAGAGCCTCTGGTTCTGGGTGGTATGGGAGCCCTGGAGGTGCAGTGGTTAAGGTTGCATCTAGGAACCAAGAGGTAGCTGGTTCAATCCCATCAGCTGCTCTGTGGGAGAAATGGATCAAAGTCTGTTTCCATAAAGACCGACAGTCTTGGAGCCTTTGTGGCGCAGTTCAACCCAGTCCTACAGTCACCAGGAGTTGGAATTAATTCAATGGCAAAAGGCTTTCTTTCTTGTTTTGGGTTGCTTTTTCCTGGCCTGGAAGGGAAGTACAATAATGGCAGAGGAGGAAGTGGACGCAGAGTGGGATGGCCATGAAGAGGCTATATCTTGGACTGTCCCCCATTTGGCCTGGTCTGGCCCTGATAGGCTACTCTGCACTTTCTGAACCTCTCGCCACTCTTCCACCTTCAGGACTTGGACAGCAGCTTAGTCCACCTTCCCCTTTGGCTGACTGCAAACAGCCTCAGGGCTGGGTGCCCCAGTCTCCTGGCCCTCCAGGGCAATCAGCTTCTCTCAGCCCTGACTTCCTCATCAGGCAGGCTGCTCCTCATCCTAGTGTCAGCCTCTCTCCAATTCTCCAGCCGTTGTTCCTTCTTGGGATTGAGGTCTAGCCATCTCTATTTGCCTCTTTTCCTCTTTCATTTCCCTTTTTCTGAGATGTTTCCTGGATTTTCTTCCTGTCTCACTCCCTCTCTTCTTTCCCTCTTACCTTTCCTTTCACGGGTGTCTTCTTTATCAGTATCTGTTGTTCTTGTCAAATTTTTTCCAGCCTATCCCTTCTGACGTCCCTTTATTCTTTAGCATCTCTCCCTGGCATTAGCTTTCTATTTCCTTTCTCCATCATTCCCCTGTCTCTGGTGGCTTCTATCTACGTGGGTAGAATAGCTGCTCAATAACTATCAGCTGGTGTCTACTTTTCCCATCTGTGATTCTGTCTTACTCACATTACTCCGATTTATGTTTCCCTTAGCACACTCCCATCATGAGTCTCTGCCTCAGCCAGAAGGTTCAAAGGACTTGCCTCCCAGTCTTCTTCCCTGGCTGACTCATGCCGGGTCCTGGATGCAACGGCTTTGTCATTCCACTCTCACTCAACCTGTTTTCTGCTGGGTCCATTTCCTGACTCTGACGACCTGGTTAGAGATGGTGCCCAGTGGACAAGGAGGCCCAAGAGCAAAACAAAGAGCAAGAAGCCTTGTGGGCTCCGGTCTGGGCTCCAGTCTTGGCCGCATTCTTGTGGTTGAACCATGCCCAGCTACATGTTTTCTGAGCCTTGCTATGCCTGTCCACACAGCAAGGTGAGGGTCTATTATAGTCCTTTGAAATTGTTCCCACCCTCACTTTGGACTTGTGTTTGTTAACCAATAGAAAATGAGGAGACCTCTGTCTCCCCCTCTTTCCCACACACTGAACTAAGGCTGCCCGGTCACCTAAACTCCCAGAATGAAAAGACTGCAGGTACGTGAGAACTAAGGCATTGTTCGCATTATTTGGGGCGGTCACTGATATAGTGGGTAGCGGGTTTGTGGAATGAGTAAGCAAACAGACTAATCTTGAGGCATTGGATTCTATGACGAGGTCTACAGTGCTTCTGTATCTCATGTTACAAGCCTATTTAATGGTTCCAGTGCTTTGGGGAAACCCTAGCCAAATGCTTTCATGTGCATTATCTCAATTGAATGTTATTACTTTAATTCTATTTCCACTTTGCAAATGACCAAGTAAGAGGCTCAGAGAGTTCAAATGACTTGTCCAAATCTTCTCAAGTTGGGATATGACAGAATCTAAACTAAAACTAGGCCTCCTGACCCGTAAATCCCATTTTCTTTCTACTGTCTCCATAACTGAAGGGGAGAGAAGCCATGCTCTCTCTAGGAAGAAGCCATGGCTTATTCTCCTCATTTTCCCATTAGCCTGACTAGGAACCCTGCAGGCTATTACAGAACCCCTGATGTTGATAACGTCAAGGTCACGCTACAAGGCTTATGCACTTTGGGGTTTAAAAAGCTCCATATTCTGCAAAAGACATGTGAATAGAATTCATAAAGTATGGTCCATTTCTATAAAAATATATTTACCAATACTAGTCCATGTGCTGTCAACTGCAAAGTAGTCCTCTGGTGACAAAGTAGTCCTCGGATCCATACGTTCTTCAATGGCTGATATTTCAGAAGTTTGCCAGGCCTTTCTTCCAAGGTGCCTCTGGGTGGACTCCAACCTCCAACCTCCAACCTTTGTGTGAGCAGCTGAGTACATTCACCGTCTCTACTATCCGGGGCTCCAAACGTGGACTTTATCACACCATGGAAACTGATAGAATCTTGGTGATTTCAATTTACCAGAAGTATTCTGGGACTGAGTAAGGGAATGTGGCTTGACTAAAGCCATGGGACACATCGGTGGCAAGGATGAAACAGTTGAGTCCCAGGTCATGACATTTTGTGCTATGTGGATAACATGTTTGTTTTTTTCTGCCACTAGATATTTGTTACCTTCCTTTTTTTTAAAAAAAGCACCTCTTAGTCAAAGTCTGTTTTCCTCATTTCTCTCTGAAGGGTCTTTGGGATCCAAAGTTTGGGAATATGAATGTCTTGGTTCCATGTCCCCCTGGTTGCCTCCTACATGACCTCCAATAATATCACATGTGTATAGCACATTCATGTCTTTTACACACAACAGTCAGGCCACTTAGATGTAGCAGAGAGGCACACATTAAAATACTTGGTGTCCTATATTACGTGATATGCTATGTCTATATCTTCTCACTGCCAGCAAGTCAATTCTGACACACAGAAACCCTACAGGGCAGGGTGGAACTGACCAGGTGGGTTGACCAGACTGCAATTGTTTATGAGAGTAGAAAGCCTTGTCTTTCTCCCGAGGAATAGCAGAAGGTTTCAATTGGCTAATGTTGCGGTTAGCAGCCCAACACATAACCACCATGCCACCAGAGATGTCACAAGGTGCACACCTCACACAGTCCTCTGAGGTAAGGAAGGCCACCGTCACCCTATTACAGAGGAGGAAGCAGAAGCAGAAAGAGCAAACATGGACAGTCTATGGCTGGTACATCACTTACGGGGCCAGAATATGACTCTCTGGACACCAAGCCCAGGGTTCTTGAAAATCACATTCCCTACGTCTATCTTTTCTTAACAGTACAGTGGGTCCATCTATGAGACAGTAACTGAACTAGTGGTTTCTTAGGGTATGGTAGGGAAGGATGGGGGTGGGGGTGGGCGAGGAACTAATAATGAGTCCAAGAAAAAGAATATGTTCTAAAATGGATTGTGATGATGATTGTACACTCTGTTAATATAATTGGACTATTGAATCATATGATATGTGAATACATTCCAATAAAACTTAAAATAACATTTTTTAAAAGTAAGAATAATATTGAGTTGGAGTTATTGTAAAAATCAACTGATTTAAATATATGTTCCGTGTGTAGAGTATATTAAGCACATTAGGATTGCTTATTGTTTTCTTAGTGCTCTTCATTAACTTGATTGTTTTCTCCTAACTTTCTAATTAACTGTTTCTCTTAGCATATGGCCCCAAGAAGTAAGCACAATATACCAGGTCTCAGCTACTCTCCACTGGTGTTTCACTGATACATGTTAAAATGAGTCAGCTACTTTAATTGGATCATTCAGAGCTTGTGGTTGATTTCTTTTTCTTTTTTCTCTCAATGAATGCTGTGCGGTTGAATTATTGAATCAACACAAGAGGGAATGTGTAGCATTAGGGGAATTTTCTAATGTCATCATTCACAGAACTTTATAAATAGTGTTAGCCCAATATTATATCAATCCTCTAAACAAAGCTACTGGTTGAGTATGGTAATGATAAGTTCTTATACGGGTAGTTCTCAATTTAAGATATAATTGAGTTACCAAGAAACATACTTAACCAACCAGATTCACTGCCTTCCAGTCAATTCCAACTCATTGTGTTCCCACGGGACAAAGAGGAGCTGCTCCTGGGGGTTTCCGAGGCTGGGAACCTTCATGGGAGGAGAAACTCACCTCTTTCTCTCAGGGAAAGCCTGAGGGATTTGAACTGCTCTCCTTTGGCTTGGCAGCCCGAGGCTTACCCACGACACCACCAGTTTTTGTTCTGTTTTTTGAAATTGTGTTTTTACCATCATTAGTATATGCACTACATACAATAATGAAGCACATAACATAATTTGTTGGTGTTATCATTCTCATGCCAACCTCCAAAGGCAAATAAAAATCAAATATATAAAGACCCCATTAAAAAGCAACAATAAAAACTAAAAAAAAAAAAAAGCCGTAGACATACAATGTAGGTCAGAATCAGCTGTCAGCATCGTCATCAGAATAGAAACTCATTACCAGTTGGAGTCCACCCATAGTGGTGTGGTATTTCACAATCCTAAGAGTATTTTTCTATAGATTATTATGGTAAGGAATCATAGAGCTTCTATGTTTGAAGGAACCACGATAGTCATCAAATTTATAATCTAGCTGATGACTGTCTCCCCAAATCCTACAGAGAAGAGCTTCTAGCCTCAGCTTACAGAACCCCAGGAGAAAGGAACTCCGGACGCATCGCTAAGTTCCCGTCTCGGCTGGGTAACTCGGACACATGGAAAGGGTCATTCGCGCGTGGCTGGGCTTTGTTCCCCTGTAGTTCCCTCATGCTGTTCCCTGCTGGTACAAATCTGTAGCATTTTCTGTGGTGTAGTACTTCAGAAAGAAATGTCTCCTCAGAGAAACCTTCTCTTCCTGAACATCAAGCCAAACACCATGTCCTTTCATTTCTTTCTTAAGCCATTTTGTCAACTACAAAAGACAATGGAAGAAACAAGCCACAAAGGAAAATATTGATCTTAGCAGTTTCAACCAGTAACTTTGAAGGAAATCTTTAAGACAAGACACACCATCCTAAAGTGATATGGCATTTCTCACTATCAGTAAAGATAAAATGAGGTGGAGGACAGAGTTAGCATGACTAATCCTCTGAGCCACAAGTGATAGTCATATTTGTGGAAAGAAATTGCGATCAAGGCCAAAGAAAGTATATCATGAAATACCAATGTAACAGCAGCCAGAAAAAAAGTGCTCTTCCCTCACCAAAAATAAAAATGATAGTAATATCTAAATGCAAGTAATAAATAAAAAGTTCTGGTCAGGTTGATAGCCTTTCTTTGTACTTCACCTTAGGGTCATCAGTGGCAGGTTCATGCTTCCCACTTCCTAAAGGGTCTCTTCCCTTACTAATCAGATTTGCGCATATAGTTCCCAAACCGAGCTGGTGGCAGTGAGGTTCCTGTGAGATCTTGCAGTGGTGATCAATACCAAGAGCAGGGCAGAGCACAGTTCAAATCCCGGCTTCTCTTTGGACTCTCTGTCACACAGCCAAGTCCCTCAGCTGCCTTCAAATGTCTTGTTTCTTATCCATAAATTGCTGGCTTGGGCAACTCTTCTCTTCACTGCTGACACGTTTCCAAGGCCTATCGAGGATCTTGAGCACCCCGAGAGAATATGTCACAGATAACAGGCAAGAGGGATCCTCACTCTAGCTAACATTGTAATAATGACTACCACTTTGTGATCCCTGACCGGATCTCGCACATGCGGCACTGTGCCCAAGAGCACAGAGGCGGAGTCTGGACAGATGGGAAGTGGAATCCCGGCTTTCGCACTTAGTGGTGGTGAGAACTTGAGCAAATTGCAAAACTCCAAGAACTCCCACATTCCTCGTCTATAAATAAATGACAACAACTGTATCAAACTCGCCAAGGTATTATAAGATTTAAATGGCAGGATGCATATAAAAAGTCCCTAATAATGGCAGCCTGGACATTCCCTGTGGGCAGCACTTGCATACACATGGGCTATCAGTGGATACATAGAACAATTCTGAGTGGGGGCGGGGCGCTACTATCACAGTTGTACAGTTGATTAGGTTGATTTGACCAAGGCCATTAAGCTAGTGACAGAGCAATTGCACAACCTGGAGGCTGACTTCCAAGTCATAAACTCCCTTGATGTAGTTCATGGAGCCCATGGAAGGAAGAGTCTAAGAATTCCTTCAAGAAATCTTAGAGTCTAAACCAAGACGTAGAGGCCAGAGGAGAAAAGTGGTGATCAGCTTAAATGCAGCCCATACAGAGTGAAATACTGGCTGTCCCATTTAATCTGTAGGAAACCAAGGTCACACAGATGAGTTTCCTCATTTATAAATAGAATATAATAATAGTATCCACCTTAAGATTTGTTTTGAGAATTAAAATTGCTAATGCAGGAAAAAGTTGGGACAGTACCTGACAAAATAAGACATTATGATTATTTGTCTAGAATAAAAATAAAAGTAGGATCAAAAGTCAAACTAAATCCAATGTCTTCGTCGTCCCAGTCTGAAGTCCTCTAAATGGCGCTGCAATGGCAATAGTCATTGTGTTTGGGTGGCATGAACAGTTCAATGGTGGCCTACCAATCAAAGTTGGATCAAGACCAACCAAGACGCCCAGGAAGGAAGGCCTAATGACCTAATTTAAAGAGATCATCATAAATGAAAACTGTACGAAGCACAGTTTTGCTCTGACACAGACATTTATTATTGCGTTCCCATCATTTGGTGTATGACTAGCACACGTTCAGTTCTTAGGAAGTGCTGATGGATGAATGAACGCACCGGAAAGACACTTGTAATTGGTTGTTTGTTTTTGGGTGTCGTAAGCAAGGCTCTCAAGAGGAGCAAAACCAGTGAAGTCACGTGTATGGAGACATCAAAGGTCAAAGGATGCTGCATCACTACAGGAATAAAAGAAGGCAAACTTCCCCAGGACAGTCATATAGACTGGATTCAGACCACACCCCTAAGGGAACTCCACTCTGAACTGATTGGCTGCTTACATCCGATCTCGAAATGAAGGATGGTGACACAATATCTTCCAAATCAGTGAGAATCTTGTGTTAACCAGATTGACATATAATCTCAACCATCACAGTTGTCTACCCACAATGTGCAAGCCTGAATATTAGGGACTAGATATCTATTTCCTCTACTGCTTTCACCAACTTCTGAGATGGGTAAAATCACTTTTGTTTTCACCAACGATCTCCAAACCTCTGTTTTCTTCTCTGTGTCATATCACCTGTGCAGCTGAGGAGGGCACGTGACATATCAGTTACCAAAACTGAGAAGGGGACTAGAAGAGAGGACTGTCCATTCCCTTTCTGTTGTCCTATTTTCACTCAGTACTTCCCTATGCATCACCCGTTTGGATATTAATAGTCAGATGATGCAGCCTTCTGGGACACGGAGATACCCAATGCAGGGTTTAACAAGGCTTAAAGAGCCTGCTGGTTCCCCTCCAGTGGGCACGGATTGTAGCACGTTCCACTGGGTGAGCAGAAATTGGTTCCACTGCATGGGCAGGCAGGGCATTTTTGCTGAGAAAGAATGGAAGGCAATCCCTGACTCTGGCCTCTAGATAGCTTTGAGATTGTATTGTGTGGTTTGGATCTACTCATAAACCATCTGAAAATAATTGGTAGATGATAGATAGATAATAGATAGGTAGATGATAGATAGACAGGCAGACAGCAATAGTAAGAACACTGTCCAAGCAAGAACCATGATACCATGAGCATCCATATGGTACAAGTTTGAAACCTTGAGAAAAGCTGGGTTTCAGAACCGCCACCCTGTTAAACTGTGGGCATGCCAATTAAACTCACCGAGTCTCACATTTCTCATCTGCGAAACTGGCAGTCAGATCCCTACCACCTTGAATACCAACTTGAGTGGCTGATTAGAAGGCAGGGACCAGAGCAAAACATTCTTTTCGTTCTTGCTGAATTTCTTGTGGGCAGAACAGGAAGACCAGGCCTTGTTTCAAAAATGCCTGGACACTCGGCCACGCTCCTGAACCGGTCAGAGGATCCTGCACCTGTCTGTGTCTGTCTTTCAACCTCAGTTTATCCATCTATGATATGAAAGGGTATAATAAATCAATGCGTATCAAACTTTTCAGCCTCAACTTTCTTAATAATGAAAACGAAAACTCTTATGTGCCATGCTCCTCATATTCAAGCATTTAGTGTACATATAGAGAAGTATTAATCCCTTCTTTACAGCCAACAGAAACAAGGCACACAGGGCTGAATACTGTGATGAAATCAACCAGAGCCTTAAGTGGCAGAATGGGGCTTCAAGACCCTGGACCCAACTCTGTTCTCTAAAAGTGGGGCAGGAAAGATCCAGATTCTTGAGCACTGAAGGGTGGAAACAGAACTTGTAGGACCACAAGAGGGTGGCCTTGGGCCACTTAAACAGTGGGTAGGGGGGAGTCTGGAGTTGCCAATAGCCACATGCCCCAATCTTAAGAGGCAAATTTGAAATTATAGAGATTCTCAAACATCTAAGTCTTAGTGAGTTCATCTTGCCAAATTTAACTCCCTGAGAAGAAGGGAGTGTGAACGGTTGATACTCCTTGGGAAAGCCTTCAAATGCAGTCAAACAAACACTAGGTGAGGTGGGAGAGAAAAACACTTGAGATTAATTATAAATGAGATATTACTATTTGGTTACTGGGTTACAGGAAGGATATATACAGGAAGTAAATGTTGTTTCCAGAACACAGAACATGTTCAATATGTATTCATTACATTGGAGTCTATTTCTGAAATAATAAAGAAAGAATAGGTACCACCTGTCTCAAAGGAAATTCAGCAAAAAGTATCCCAAGATAGTGTGTATAAACTTGCTCTAAAAGTTAACATGCAGGCATCCATTTGCCTGGGCATGTGGCTGCATCATTCGCTAAATATATATATATATATGAAAAAAAGCCTATCACACTCATTCCATGAATAACACAAAGGACTTGATTTGTTCTTCACATGATGAGCGCGTGTTAAGTCCAAAATTAACATTGCTGTCTGACTGGGGTATGTGTGTGTGTTTTTCCAAAATGAGAAGGCAAGTTCCAAGTTCTTACTCAGCCCTAATCAGTATGCCTAATGAAGCGGGTTACAAGCAGAAAATAAAAAACTACAAAAAACACCAAGAACCCAAATCCAACCCAAAGGCCTGTCCCCTTGCACAGTCCCAATAAATACACGTTGGCTGTTCAATGGAGGAATCAATACAGCAGTTGGCCCACTTTTTTGAGTGCCTATAGACAAGTCATTTCATCTCTTTCAGCTATACCTGCCTCACATCTAGACTGAAAATACCAGTTCTTACTTTCCTGTATCTGGCAGGGTTGTGCTGATGGAGAAACTAATGTAGGGGTGGCTTTGAGGAGTAAAAAGCATTAGAGGGTGTCAGGTGTTATTATGATCAAATCTCTCTTTCTGGGTCCATTAGATGCTATATGTTTCCATAACTGAATTGTTGTGGGGTAAGCATTGACCTGCTGCACAAAGTCAGCGGTTCAAACCCACAAGCACTCCTTGGGAGAATGACCAGGCAATCTTCTCCCATCAAAATTCACAACCTTCGAAACTAAAGAGAGTTGCTATGACTTGCCACCATCTCCGCGGCAGTGGCTTTCCTTGGTGCTGCATCTACATGCAAAGATATTAATTACGGTTTTGTTTCATGTTAGAGAAACATGTGTACAGTTCAGACTGCCATCCCAGTGCTTTCAATCCGAGAATCTCTCTCTCTCTTTCTCTGTGAGAAGGTGGCAAAATCAGAGAGCTCCAGGTCAGAGGCCAACAGAGAAGAAGATCATCTCTAACATGGGGGTGATAGGCCTAACACCAACCATGCTTAGTGCTAACACACTGGGATGCTGCTCAGAGAGGAAGCCGAAATCCTTTCATAACAGATTCTAGAGGACATTGTCCAGGCTTTGTAGCTAAACTTGCTGGGGTTCAAGTACCGAAGAGTAGAGTGCCATCTCTTTAGTAGCAAAGTGACCTTGACAAGCACCTCTGATGTGGTATTCACAGTTATACATTGAGCACCATGAAGGGGGCTGCCATGTGCAAAGTCAGAGATCACACACAGCCCAACACCTGCCCACCCACCCCATCCCACCCACCCCCCCGCGCAGGAACTGCACTGCAACTGTTGTTGTGAGCATTAAAGCCCCGAGTATGTTCAAGGGTGCTCGGCAAAGAGCAGCCCATTCTGGTTTTGTTTGCTCAGTCATTACTGGAAGCGTCAGTTACAGCTTCAAGCACCACGTTGCATGCTCCAGCAAGGCAGGCCAAGCACACTGCAGATGCTAAACTGCTATTCCCCAAGATGTCGGCCAAAAGGCCAAGGAGTTGGAGACCCTTTATTTTCTTCTCCAACGCATAATTAGTTTGTCACAGCTGACAGATGATGGATGGGTGTGCATCAGTCCAAGTGACACCATGGAATCCATTTGACCTTCCTTTTGTCGTTCTAACCTTGGAGGCAGCCAGCTTTCCCAGCCATCTGCTGGCAATCCCCCACCAGCTTCCGTCTCCCTGCCCCACTCCATCCCCGGCCTTCCCAGTCACTCACCATCACAGAAATGTGCAGGATGTGCATCTGCTCCTCTACAATCTCGGAGGGCTCCTGCAGGGTGGGGGCGGTGGCCCGGGCCAGCTGCCCAGAGCTGCTCATGGACACATGGAAGTACAGGGTGCCATTCTCCAGCCACTGTTGTCTCCAGTGCACCAGCGAGATGTCCGCCGCCGTGCCAGACATCTCTGCAAGACAAAACCCAAGATTTCCATGAGCTGCAGGCCCGGCTTTGGTACTTGGCTGTTCAGAAGCTCACAAGGTGCCTACTTCAAGCCAGATAATTTTCTTTACATTAAACCTTGAGCCAGAAACCATTGTTTCCATTTTAAAGACGGGTCAATTGTGGCCAAAATGGGTCCCCATATAACAGAGCTAGGAAGTGGCATAGTCAGGTCCTGAACTGGGCTTACTGGGTGCCAAAGGTAATGCCCCCCTTTTAAAAACTACCAGGCATGATAAGGAAATGAACTCTTTTCAGTCAGTGCAAGCAAACTGAGCCAGAAGTCGAGATCACTCAAAACATTCTTCTAGGGTATGGATCCTAAAGAACAAGAGGGGGGACATCTCCAAGAGGGGCGGAGTTCTGAATGCAAATTCCCTCGAAGCTGAGATGAGAGTACTCATAGCTGAACTGTTGGACCTCAGAGCTGGAAGAGCTCAAGGCAGCAGGGGTCCCGCTGAGGGATCTCGGGGTCACCCTGCAAGGAAGGGGGCTTGGCAAGGGTTAGGGTCTCTTCTGGTTCAGTCAGAGGAGCTCCATTTGTTTATCGTTTATATCCTGTACTCCAAAGCAAAAAAGAAAAGGGAAACAAATGGTTTCTGGGGCTTCAAGTATCTGAATTACCATTGTCCCACCCCAATAGTCTCATGGAGAGCTGGGAAATTTTAGTGAGTTGTTAAATGGTTTTCCTGATTTGAATTTTATGCCCTTTGCCCCTATGTCATTTCCCCCTCTGTAAGCTGTCTGCAGATGCTTTCAAAAGCAAGGACTGGTTCAAAAGTATTCCTATGCAATATTACCCTTATCACAGACCGGGATTAGATAAGAAAGGTAGGGGTACAAGGTGCCAATAATGGCACTGCAATGGGGTCATTCACAACTTTGCACAGTGTCCCCTGCTCAAGTAACTATGTTCCTAAAAGGACAAGACTTCCTCAGTGCTTCTCATGAGTAAATGGAAAGGTGGTCAGGTCCTTGGTGAATTACCCACTCTGGACTCTACTAAGCTACTGCAGAAGACAAAGCCAAGTAACCTGTAGAGAAGCAGTGTTAATAGTGCCTAAGACCTAAAACTTTGCACCTGCTCAAGAGACACAAAATGGATCCGGAGACAGTATCCTTACTACTCCAAGACGCTCAGCCTCAAGATGCACACACAAACCTGAGGAGGATTGATGGCCAAGTTAGAAATGCTCCTTATTCAGTCCTCTTTCCCCCGTGCCCCACTGCAGCCTCGCCATATGTGGTGACCTTGAATGATGAGAAGATGATGCTTGCTCACCATATTCTACTGAATTATTAGTGTATTGTCCATTCCCAGTGGACTCTACCTCTTTGAGATCCGTGATTAAAAGTCCTTAGGGAAACAATCTATGGCATTTAGTAAGTGTTGAAAAAGAAAAAGTTAACTATTAATATTAATATTTGTTAGAATTTTTAGGCTTAATAGGACAGGATCTAATGGACCCTTCACATGCTCTGGAAAATCAGCCTTGAGCATATTTGACCATTTCCTCTGTCTTCCATGCCTCATCTAATCCATCAGCAAAGTCTTTCAAACTGATCCAAAACAGAAGACTCGGAGCTTCTACTGCAGCCCCCTGGCCTAAAAGACCCTCCATTCTTGTCTGGCTTGCCTTCCCACATCTCTTGACTTGGCTCTCTTCAAGCCTTGCCCGCATTGTCTAATCTTCACCCCCAAGCCCAACAAATCCTGACAAAGTTTAAGTCGGCTCATGTCACTCCTCTGCTCAAAACCTTCCAATGACTCGCCCCCTATGTCCAAGTAAAGACAAAGTGGCCGGAACGGAGTAAGTGATTCACCCAGGTGAAAACATTCCTGGACTTCCCTTGTTACAGAAAGACTTGAGCAGGGCTGGAGGTAATCTAAAAAGTCCATCAGCTTGTAGAAAACAGGCCTGCAGACTCCGTCATGCTCCACGAGAGGCAATGGCTTAGTGCCCAGGCTGAAAAACAGGGCTCTCCTCAGCACCTTTTTTCCCTCCAGTGCTGGGGTGATGGGTTTCCTCACAGTCCCCCACAACTGAAGCTTTGTCAGTAGCTTTCCTGGCAGGCAGCCAGCTGGGCCACAGCAAGGTGAGGACATTTGGGGAAATTACCTTGCTCAGTGCCACACTCCGTTTCTCTTTGCATCCAGTCCAGAGCCAGAGATTCAGGGAACCCAGCTGCCTCTGGACACAGTGCTCTAATTAAACAACAGGTATCTCAGAGTGGTGAATACTATTAACGTGCTCATCTGCTAAGAGAAAGGTTGGAGGTTCAAGGTTAATCTAGAAAAGAAGAAAGCTCCTTGGAAGAAAGGCTTAGGCATCTACCTTTTTAAAAAATTAGCAACGAAAATCCGATGGAGCACAGTTTCACTCTGACATACATGAGTTGCCATGAATTGGAGTCAATTCAATGGCAACTGGTTTTAAGTCAAGTAGCTCAAGAAGGAGGGCCCAGGTGCTGCTGGCTGGCTGGGAAATTGGTGTGTTGAAAGCTGGTCAAATTACACATCAGTAGAAAACCCCAGTGGCAGGCCACATTCTGGGTGGCACAGCCAGGCACCTGTGGTGGGAGGTGACGCATATGTTCGAATCCTTATGGAAATTTGGCTACTTACTTCTGGGACCCCCCTCCCTTCTGACTTGTGCCTGAAATGCCACTATCAAAGAGGCTTACTTACCCTCTCTATTTCTAGATTGGACAACGGAGGATCAGAAAGGGTTAGTGACTTGCCAAGGTCAATAGTGAATTTGTACTCGGCCATACCCAGTAGACTCCCAGAACATGCAATTTCTACTCTGTCAGTTGTTCTTACAACGGCTCCTTTTCTTGACTAAATTAGCCCATGAACCAAAACTAGATTGAGCTCTTTGTTTGCTACAGCGATGAGTGCACAGTCAGCAGACAGTAAACGTTAAATGATAATAACAGTGTGTGAAACACAGTAAATATTGAATCACAGAAAATAGCTCTGGACTTACTCTATTACAAAGACAGGAAACTGTTGCTAGGGTGGAAGGGAAAGTAGTGTGGGGGTTGGTGTACATCAAGAACCTCCATGAAAAAGTTGCCTCAGTGAAAACAGCCATATTTATTCAGTCATTCACTCATCCATTTATTTGCTTATTGATTCACACAACATGCACTATCGAGGACCTACTTGATTCCAGGCACTGTTTGAGAGCTCAGAATCTTGAGACACTACCTTGTCCCGTAGAAGCGCACCGTCTTCCTTGTTGGCACATATATACATCCTCATTTATCTTGACCCAAGAAACTATCTAAGAAATTACTAATAATTATCTAAGAAATTATTAGAAATGAATTATCTGGCCCATCTTCTACCATGGCTCCTCCACCACAGGACTATTCATTCAATAGGCCAAGCTGCCCCTTGGCTCAGAGCACAAGTATTGCTACTCCGTTTGCCTGGAACTCTCCCACCACCATCCCCAAGCTTGCAGACTGGAGTCCTTTGGTGTTTGCCTCTCAGCCCAAAGTCCACTTGGTCCCTACTGAGAGAAGCCTTGTCTGGCCACTTTAGGAGAAATACGCCTCTCAACATATATATTCGCTCCCTATTCCTTTACAAAAAGTATTTTATAGCAAGTATCACTATTAGAAATTTACTTTATAGATTTCCTTGGATATGTTTTTATTGTCTTGTCTTTCCTGGAAAGCAGGGAGCTTATATGCCTTATCCTTGGCCCTTCCACAAATACTTTGAAAAGGGCTTGGCACATCGTAAGTGCTTGGCAAATCACGACTGAATTGCTGACTAGGAATTCACCTACACACGTATCATTAAGTAGATGGTAGAAGTAATACAACATAAAATAGGGAGAATATTAAGCATGACCAGAGAATTAAAGAAAGGCCTGCCGGGACATGGATTTGGAAGAAGACTGCCTTTGGGGACTGTGTTCATGTCCTAGACTTGTGAAAACCAAATGCCCTGCCACTGTCTAGTCCAACTCACAACGACCCTCCAGGAAGAGGAGAACTGGCCCTCTGGGTATCTGAGGAGGTTTTAAATCTTTACAGGAGCAGAAAAGCTCACCTTTCTCCCTCAGAGCTGTTGGGGGTTTCGAGCTGCTGACCTTGTGGTTGGTTAGCAGCCCAGAGTCTATCACACAAAACCAGCATGGCTCCCACAGGAGGATTTCAAACTGCAGAAAGTTATTCTCACATAGTTCTGGACTCTAAAATTCTAAAACCAAGATGGTGGAAAGGCATGCTTGCTTTGGGAAGATCCTCCTTTGTCCTTTTCTAACTTTTTATGGATGTTGACATGCCTTGTCATTCCTTGGCTTGTAACTGCATCACCCCAATCTCAGCCTGTTGTCATGTTTCCATCTTCTCTCTGCATCCCTCTCCTGTTTTTGTATTTTATATACTGGTTGTGTTAGTCTGGGTACTTTAGAGCAGGGGTCCTCAAACTTTTTAAACCGGGGGCCAGTTCACTGTCCCTCAGACCTGTTGGAGGGCCGGACTATAGTTAAAAACAAAAACTATGAACAAATTCCTATGCACACTGCATATCTTATTTTGAAGTAAAAAACCAAATGGGGCAAAAACACCCGGAGTGGCCAGATAAATGTCCTCGGTGAGTCGCATGGGGCCTGTGGGCCATAGTTTGAGGACCCCTGCTTTAGAGAAACAAGTCCACAGAAACCCATATGTATAAGAGAAAGTTTTATATAAAGTGTAAGTGCACATCAAGAAAACATCCCATCCCAGTGCTGCCCAAGCCCACAAGTCCACCATTAGCCCATATGTCCAACACCAATCCACAAAGTCTTCCTCCATCCCACAAAACACATGCCCTGATGCTGACTGCAGGAGGAAAGCCGAGTCAGTGAACATGTAAGCATCTCAGTGCTGGCAGGGGTCTCCTCCACACGGCTGCTCCAGCACCCAGGACTGCATCGGGGTAGGTCCATGTGGCTTCTCCTCAGGAATGTCTTGCAGGACATGAGCCTTGCCAGCTGAAGCAGGGAACTGGCTAAGGCAGCTGCACCCTGTTTTGACCATCAGAAAGCAAGAGACCCAAGAACCAGAAAGGTGAGGCTCACTGAGCCATTTATCTCTCTGCCCTTCAATTGTCCCCACATGTGTTTATCAGCCAGGTTGGCACAATAATCTTCAACTCTCTCACTGGTCATACTGGATGAGCACTCATTTCCCTCTTTATGATCGAATGTTAACTAAACGGACAACATCCTCAAAGATCCTTCCGGAGATACCTAGGCTAAGGTTTCAATATATTGGGGAGCCTGAATGTGTCACAATACCAGGGACAGTATCAAATCTCTAGTGGAGATCAATAGCTCCTACTAAATGGCGGTAGCCACTGTGGAAGCCCCACAGAGGATGGGCAGATGTTGACCGTTGGAGGAGAGAAAGAAGCACAAGGATGGGCAAGAGTGAGAGGGCTCATGTACATGTAAGAGTACGGCAGAGTGTCAAGCTGGAGAGGTCATTTAGAGGCAGAGGTAAGGGGTTTAACTGCCTGGTGATAAAGTGTATTATGTTATTCAGCATGCAGGAGAGAAGCGGCAGAGCACACTTGATCAGAAAGCCAGCCGTGTGTCCATTAAAAGCAGGTCAACAAAGTAGTAGCACGACCAAGGCCAGCTCTTGAAATTCTCTGCTGATTGATTTTCCAATTGCATTTTCCCTTTTCTCTCCCCCTCGTCCTTCCATATAAACATTTCATTGAAGTCTTCAAGTCATATTACAATCAAACTTAAAGCAAAAGTGGGACTAAACGCATTTGGTCGGGAACCAAGATGATTCCCATAAAGGCAGATTATGCTGACATGATGAATATAAAATGAAACAGCAGATATTAAAGTGGGAGAATTGGTGCACCATGCCTTCCGGCAGTAGGCTAACTCCAGCCTGCATCCCTCCCACCCCGAAATGGCTTTCCTTCATATTGGAATCATAAAGAAACACGGGGATTGCCTTTTCACCGTCCACTGTTCTCTCCCCATGGGCTGCAACTTGTGAAATATTCAACAGGCGCAAATCCCCTTAACCATCCCTCGAACGCCAACCAAGAGGATCAGCCTTCATCAGAGATTCTGGGGAGGCCGCCATGCTGCCTCCGCAGCTACTGATGCTTTCCAGCCTCCTGGCAAAGAAATGAGAAAATCCCACAGGTGTGTGGGGCTGTTAATTGGCTTGTTCATCCCAATCTCTGGCACTCATTGTATTTTTTGTTCAATTCCTGAAGGTCGTTATGAAAATAAGCAGCTCTTCTGATCACCATCCATCTTAGTAACATCTCCCAGGGGGCGAGCTAACCCATCTTCTGAATCCACGGTGCCAGTTGACCCTGCAGCAGATTATTTGCAAAACACCAGAGAGGGCTTGAGATGAGCTGACAGATAAGTTGGGCCTCGCTGGGACACAGCAGACTTATGTGTGATGGTCTCACACCGCCTCGGCAGAAAGAGTTGCGCATGGTAGTGGCATTCACTTCAAGCGCCTTTGCCATTCATGGTTCAAGCATTCTGGGCATTTCTGGGCACTCTATGCAGCAATTTGCTCCAGCCTGAGTGGACCTGTGAGATACACTTAAAATGTAACCCTCGTTTTCATCTCTACTGCGGTTGCTTTAATTCAAACTTCTGTCTCCTCTCTGATGGACCAAAGCAAGGATTCAGTGATCAGTGGAATCTCATTGAGAAGGAGATGGCACGTTCAGCAGCGTCACTGAGAAGTGTTTAATAAGGGGTTCATTCACCAAGGGAAGGGAAGGAAAGGCAGACAGGAGCCCTGCTGGTTACGTATTGGGCTGCTAACCCTACGGTCAGCAGTTCTCAGAACCAGCAGCTGCTCCTTGGGAGAAAGACAGGCTTTCTCCTCCTTTAGAGTTACGGTCTCAGAAACCCACAGGGGCAGTTCTACCTCAGCCTGTTAGGTCGCTGTGAGTCAAAATAGACTTGATGACTGTGAGTTTGAGTTTTTCGAAGGCAAACCATAAAGGGATGTTGAAATACCCTAGACTTAAAGGAATAAGGAGAGGGGCAGCGAACAAATATAGGAAACACCAAAGAGGAATGAACTGCCAGACAGGAAGTATGGTCTTCAGTAGAATCCCCAATCGCTGCCAACACATGGCCCAGCATGGAGAGTCTCTAGAACAGTGGTTCTCAACCTTCCTAATGCCACAACCCTTTAATACAGTTCCTCGTGTTGTGGTGACCTCCCAACCATAACAGTATTTTCATTGATACTACATAACTGTAATTTTGCTACTGTTATGAATCGGGCAACCTCTGTGAAAGGGTCGTTAGACCCTTCCCAAAGGGGCCACAATCCACAGGTTGAGAACCACTGCTCTAGAAGACTCATAGCCCCAAGCTTACTCTCCATCCACTCTTCAATCTCTTGAGGTGCTTCAGCTTGTTGCCCAACACCCACAGGTACCTGAGTTACACAAATCCTACAGGTCAACCTAGCAGGACACAGCAGAGTGAGAAAAGGTGAGGAGTGGACCTCCAGGGTATAGCGAGACTGTCTAGCAGACCCTTAACTGGAATCCCATCCCCAGGCTCTCTTCCTCCCCACCATTTCAAATGATTACCAGAGTTGCATTTCCAGCCTGTGAATCTGACCATGCTCAATGCCTTATGTGGACTCCGGATCCTCCTTGGATTAAAATCCGACCGCAGATTTACAAACCCTTTGTGACCTGGTGTCACTTTCCTCTTGAGCTCTACTTCTTCACGGCTTCCCTTGCAGCTGTGTCTTAAGTCTGATCCTGCATTTACTTATTGCATAGTATATGAATGCTATGAAGTGAAGCCTTGGTGATATGCGGTCAAAATACTCAGCTGATTGGAGCCCACTGGCCACTATGCAGGAGAAACAGTTCTTGGACTGATCCCATTAAAAGGTACCTCCTTGGAACCCCTATAGGAACATTTCAGTCAGAGTGAACTTGCAGGCCGAGTTTGGGGTGCACTTTATATTTTTACTGTGTCGTTTTCTAATTAAAACACGTTGAGGTGCCTTTTCTCAGCCAGTAATAGCTCTCTTCACCTGGGGTTATTAGCCCCTGCTCCTCTGTGCTGCCATCCCTGCAATCTGCCTAAGATCACGGGCTCAGGACCAACATCCTGAATTTGCATTTCATCTGCCTTGCGCCAAGGTATATGTTTTTGGACAATTAGCTTAGTTGTGCCTCAGTGTCCCCACCTACTAAATGAAAGCAATGCTAGCATCCCAAGTTTGTTTTGAGAAGTGACTTTTCAGCTGCATCTTAATCCTTAGTAAGCACTCTGCAGTGGCATTTCTTAGGGGTTACTCTATATACATTACATTACCTGTCTGATCTTATCTATGTTAAATCGATCCCTTTCAACACTGACTTTTCTCACTAGACTCTATGGCAGAACACAGAGTAGGGACCTTGTAAATGTTTGATGAGTTGAACTGACCTTGTCCTATATCTGATTTCAGATGGCTATCATGATGGAAACTCAGCACCTGGTGGCCAAATAACGACTCTACATAAAAGTGGCTACAATCAGAACAGCTCTTTAGCATGTTAAAGAGCAAAGACACCACTTTGAGGACTAAGGTGCACCCACCATGGCGTTTTGAACCACCGCATAGGCAGGTGAAAACTGGACAAGGAAGAAGAAAGACCACAGAAGAGTCTGTCCATTTGAAATGTAGTGATGGCAAAGAATGTTGAAAGGACCATGTGCTACCAGCAGACAAGGCACGTCTATAATCAGGAAGGATACTCTTTAGTGGGGAAAAAAAACCCAGCAAAATTTCTCACCTACTTTGGACATGTTATCAGGGGAGATCAGTCCTGGAAAAGGGACATCCTCTTGGGTAACGGGAAGGAACCGTGAATGAGAGTCAGGCCCCGAGTGAGATGGATTGACATGGTGGCTGCAACAAGGGGCTCACCCATGAGCACAATGGTGAGGATGGGGCAGGACCGGGCAGGACTCCTCCACTCTATCCTGAGTCAGGAGTCACTCAGCCACACGGAACCACAGCAACGGCATGTGCATGTTTAGTTGGAGACAAACACAAAGGAATATGAAGAATGTTACTCTTTAAATGGTGGGAGTAGAAGTGATTTTAATGATGTTTTGATTCCTTTTTCTCTGTGTTTTCCACATGGAACATTTACTATATCCGTAGCAGATCTAAATAATTGCTCACTTTAAAAGAATCACTTATTCAACCAACCTTTTCTGAGACCTGGCTGGGGCACGCTGTCCTCAGGAGCTCGGTCCAAGAGGCTGACAGCAGACATGCTTTAAATAGCGACAACTCACAAGTGGGCAAGTTGGAGGAAGGAAGACGATTTCCAGGTGATGGAGACAGTCATCACAAGGAAGCCTTAGAGCAGTGGTCCTCAAGCTTCCTCATGCCGCGACTCTTTCATAGAATTCCTCCTGTGGGGTGACCCCCCAGCCATAACATTATTTTCATTGCTGTCATTTTGCTCCTGCTATGAATCGGATGACCCCCAGAGCGATCATGACTCACAGGTTGAGAACTGCTGTCTTAAAGGATGGGCAAGAACTCAATAGGTGGCTGTGAGGATACAGAAAGCTACAGACCGAGGAGAGGATCAAGCAAAGGTAACATCGCAAGAGTTGCCAAGGTGCACAGGGGTGCAGTGGGCTACAGGAGGTCTTCTTTAGGGAGGGACTGATGAGTGGCACAGCATGTCTTGAGGGAGTAAAGTCAAGGAGGTACCACCCCTTCCTGCTTGCCTATTACCTCTCATCCAGCAGAATAACAGGTGCAAGATCTCACTAGCACTCCTTCATGCAATCAGACCAAGGCTGAGAATCCCAAGCCCCAACGATGCCAGAAATTAAGAGGATGGATGTACAGATTGACTGATGACTGGCTGGACTGATGGGTGATCAGACAGATCATAGGTTCCCAAACGTATCTGTCCTACTCACCCACCCCCTTTTCAGGAAAAAAATAAAAAAGATTACTCAGCACCTCACAATTAAAAATGTTTGTGCTCTCACCCATACTGCAGGATAATGCGTAGGCATCTGCTTGTGCGGTGCCTCACCCTGGATTGTTCCAGCCCCCACGCTGGGAAGCACAGATAGACGGACAAAGAGATGAGTGAAAGGATGGCGGGTAGAGTCTAGGCAGCCACAGTCCGTGGAAAGGATACTGGGCTTGGAATCCAGAAGTTTAGTTTTGAGTAGCTTTGCACCAACTGACTGGCTGATCCGCGGACAAGTCACGGAGCCTCTACAATTTTCTCCCTTTATTTTTAAAACGGGGGTCATGATCCGTCCTACTTACATCACATCTAATGTTGAATTGAGGGAAAATAAGGCCACAGATAGAAACATGTTTGACAATCTGCAAAGTCCCGCAGTTAGATCTGAAAGCAAGTGCAATCATTATCTTCATCATCCAACAATATACCTCCCATAAGTATTTACTGACTATCTAAAATGCGCCAGGCACAATTATGGCTCCTGAGGCCAGATTGGACGATAGATAAAGTGGTTACTGGCCTCGCAGACCTTCTTTCCCCGCTGGATTTTCCTTAGTTTCCATTAAATGACAGCAGTGGCACTTCCCCTTGCTTCACATACTTCATTCATTCATCCATCCACTGAGTTACTTGTTCATTCATTCATTCATTCATTCATTCACAGCCAAGGATTGTTTCCAGTAATGACACATCCTCAAAGCATGGTCTACAGTGAAAGCTCAATAGATATTTGTTTCATAAATGTATCCTCAAAGGCGAGTTCCTGAATTCTCTGCCTCAAGAAAACCCCAGTCAAGGACGGAAGAATAAGGACAACCTGTAAAGGTGACACCTTTGAGGGAGCTTCAAAAAGCTGGAGGAAAATTTCCGTTATCATTTCATTCCATTTTTCCACATGCCTTTTGAAGTCCCTGCATATGTAGTACTGGAAACAAAAGGGGATGCACAGGACACTCAGGGAACATTAGTAGGAAGTCAGTGCCTGGTCCTCAGGCATCGGAGGCTAAGACAAGGCAAACAGGGAGAGTATGTAATTAGGCCATTGCACGATTCTAAGAGCTCCTACAGTGATGCCGGAAATGTCTTTAAGACAACGTCCCTGTTATGCTAGGTTTAGGACATGCCTGAGAGGATGGGATGGGGTCTCCATTTGGCCAGCCACCATGGCATCCCAGAAAGGGGAGCACCGTGGGAGTACTGAAGATCCCCCCCCTCTCCCTGCCTTCGGCAGCTGTCAGCACTCCTCTCTGCCTCTGCCTCCAGGCTGCCCATTTCTACCTCCTTTGGGGACTGAGTCTTTTATACACAACGGTTTTCCCCAGCCACTTGGCAGAGATAAATAATGCAGCTATACGCGGTTAAATAAGGGAGGGGAAGAGAAGAATTAGGAGATATTGGCAAGGGAGAAAAGCGTATCTTTTCAGATTAGATTTGAAAGTAGATGGAGGGTTGATAGAATTGATCCTCATTATTTCTAGTTATTCTCTCCTGAACCACTTCCCTCCCTCTTTGCTACATTTTACTTGCTTGGTGTTTCTTTGTCATTTAGCTTAGCTGTACCTCTTTGGTCTCTCTGGGTTTGCTATTTTAGTCTCTCTCTCTCTCTCTCTGGTCTCTCTCTCTCTCACACACACACACTCACTCTTTCTCAAAATACATTCCATTATCAATAAATGTTCTTCTCTTCCTCCTTTACATCCACCCTCATCATCATCATCACTACACCAGCCTTACCTCCCAACAATATAAACTGCTACAGAGAGAGGGTGCCCAAAGAAATGGAGACAAGGAGTAGTATCTATTTAAACCTGCATATGCGCCAGCCTAGAGGCTTTCCTTCATGTTATCCCTCCCTCGTGAGGAATGTTCTGGTTTGGGTGGTTATTCGGTGCTCTCCAGTAGACACACAGGACAGAATGAGACTGCGCAGTGCTGTACCACCCTCACAGTATGTGCTATGCTGGAGTCTACTGTGGCAGCCCTGTCTGTACTTTCAGAATGCCTTCCACACTAATGAGCTCATCTTCCGGGACCATATCAGATGAAGTTCTACTGCAATTCATAAAGTTTGTAGCGGCTAATTTTTCAGAAGTGGCCTGCATGCTCCTTATTCCTAGTTTATTTTAGTCAGGAAGTACCAATAAACCCTGTCCACCATGGGGGATGCTGCTGGTATTTGAACTACCTGTGGCATGATTTCCAGCCCCACCACAACATATAAGCAACCACAGTACCATAAACTGACCCACAAGTACTTGAATGGGTAATGTAGATAGTACAATACCATTTCTACCAGGGGTGGCCACGTGTTGCACTTTACTCCGCAGTAACTAGGAAAAATGACTAAATTACCCCCAAGAGCTTCCAGCTAGTCAGAGGCAGTGCAGGTCAAACCCTAATCTCCTGATCCCAAATGCCAGGATCCCATCACTCTACTAGCTGGGCTAAGAGGAGGAGTTAACCTATTCAGTAGAAAGGTGAAGGGGTTGAGTAAGCATTGAGGAGAAGTGTGGTAAGCTCTAGGACAGGGTGACTCAGATTCCCTGTCTATATCTTTCATCACGACTCTGTCAAAGGCTAGGATTAGCCCTTGTTTTCAAATATAAATGCTTCCTGGGAGAGGGAAGTAAGGTCTTACAGGGAAAGGAAGTGAGTGCCTTCCACAAGCAACATCACCTCTCTAAGACTCACTTGCCTCGTATGGATAATGCGAATCATCAAACCAAACCCTTGTATCTGTTGGGAAACTTAAGTGAGATCATGTGGTGTGTGAAGAAGCACTTAATGTTTGGATTCCCTTGCGTGTGGCCATCTTCTATTCCCTCTTCTCTATCTCACCACTGTCAAGACCAAAAGAATCCTGTTGTCTTGAGAGCAATGGGTCTGTGTGAGCAAAGTGGGGTGGGCCTGAGTAGGAACACAGAGAAGGCCAAGGGCACAAAGATGAAACATCCCAGACTTGCAATTCAGTTGGAAAGTCTCTACAACCCTCTCCTATGCCCCCAGTGCAGCTTCCCTTTGAAGTTATTCCTTTGTAAGTCTTAAGTGAGAATTAAGGGAAACTACAGCAGAAGGGGAACCTATAGGAATACGCTATCTAGCCTACCCATTTTGTTGATGGGAATAATGAGGACCAGAGAGGGGAGCAAATGGCCTTCATCAAACACAGTAATAACCCAGAGCTCTTCCTGCCTCGCTGTTAGAGACAAGGATTCAGGAGGGCTAAGACAGAGGTAAGAGGAGAACCTTCCTTAATTCTAATGTGATTTATCTCCCAAACTCAAAGCTCACTCTCATCAAGTGGGTTCTGAGTCACAGCGGCCCTATAGGGCTGCCCATGTAGATTTCTACGGGTGTAAATCTTTACGGAAACAGAAAGTTCGCAGCCCAAAGCATAGCCCACTGTGCACCCATGGAGGTAGCAATCCCTCCCTCCTATTACAGTGTCCCCTCAGTCTCCACTGGTTGAAGATGCTCTCAAAAAGGATGCTGACGTCTTTGTTGGTAAGCCTAACTTGTTCTTCCTCATCCTGCTCTCCTGACCCCAGGGAACTCAGCATGTGAGAGCGAGCCGGATGGATTCAGATCTGACAGATGAGTCAGCAGAGCATGGCACCGTGCAGTGTGGTGAAGAAGAGAGGAAAATGGAAACCTGTAAAGCTCAGCAGCACAGTAGAGATCGAGGGAATGACCATAGCCAACCCTGACCTGATGCCACCAGCTAGTTGCAGAAACGTAGAGAAAGACTGGACTTGAAGCAACATTCTTGTATGAGAAATTCTTCCAATTTTGAGATCAGACTGAACCCATGCTCTATGTAACCCAGGCCGTGGACTGCCGGCCCCACACATGCTGGACCTCCTTCCTGGAATCCTTCATCTCTTCACTGCCCGCATAGACATTACCCACGTTCAGAACCTGCCCGAAGTGACCTTCCCCTCTTCTGAGCTGTAAACTCCTCTGGCAGCTTCTCTATTCCCTTCTCTGGCTCAGTCAGGTCATTCCTGTATGAGTCTCATTTTCTTGCTTAGGTCATGTGATTCTTCAGGACAAGGATGGCGGTTATCTCTTGACTCTACTCCCCCCGCCCGCCTTGGAGGCTCAGTTTTTATTGCCCTTGCCAGTGACTGATACATATGGGCCGGCTGAAAGATCACAAATGAAACCCAATAAAAGAGGGCAGTGTGTTGAAACTCCCAAGTCCAGATGGGAATACTGAGGTGCCATGGGTGGAAAAGCTACCACATCTGGGTCTCAATCTACTTCCACTCTGAGCCAAGGTGCCCCGTGGAATCAATCCATCGGAACAGCATTTGAACTGGCACCTGATAAGGTCAAACTATGGCAAGTAAACCAGCACTCTGGTGCCCTGCCTCTCTCTCCACTACACTAGGCTCTTGCACAGTGTTCTCTCCACCTAGACAGTTCCTCACTCTGGTTTGCCCAGTCATCTTCAGAACTGAGTTGGAAGTAGATGATATATAGTCACCAACTCTGCTTCTCACAGCCACACCCCTGTGATAAGAAATGGAAGAGTCTTTTATAGAGGTAAGTCTACTTCCCCTCCTCTGACTTGAGTTGGCCTATGGGGTCAAAACCAAAACTACCACAAGCAAAGACATTGAAAGTGCTCATAATATTAGGGCTTCCCTTCTCTTGCTGATGTTGGGAACCCCGATATGGGGATGGAAAGAAGCCAAGGCCAGCCTACTGAAGACGAGAGAAACATGCAGAGCCCATCTGTGTTAGTCCAGGTAGACTAGAGAAACAAATCCATAGAGACTCATATGTGTTTAAGAAAAAGTTTTATATATAAGAGCAACTGAATATTGAGAAAAATTCCCAGCCCAATCCAGATCAACTCCATAAGTCCGATATTAGCCCATATGTCCAATACCAATCTATAAAGTCCTCTTCACACGAAACACATACAATGACGCCGAATGCAGGAAGATCACCGGCCAGTGGGTGCTAAGTCTTGTGGATTCAGTGGCGGGAGAAGCATCTCAGTGCTGGCAGAGGTCTCCATGTGGCTCCTCCACTTCCTAGGACATGGGGTCTATCAGCATAGTGCCATGTGTCTTGTCAGTAGAGCATCTCTCAGGGAATGAGTCTTGTCAGTAAAGAGTCTCCAAGGAAATGAGCAGAGAGAGATAAGCATCTCCCACCTCCAAGGAGGAAAATACAGGAGTTCCCAGAATTCTCAGGAGAAGGTCATGCCCACACAGAGGCCTCATTGGTTATATCTTGATTGACAGGCCAGACACCACCCATTCACTCATAATTCTCTCAAATTGGCACCAGATTATGTAACTACCACACCATCCCTCATCTAGCCCAGCCAGCGTCTACTCATCATCACAGGTGAGTTTGGCCATCCTGGATCCTTCACCTACTAATAACTAACCAGCTAGCCGACTATAAATATATGGAGGAGCCAAGGAGTCATCAGCTAAGGCCACCCAAATTACCAACCCACAGGATTGGGGGTGAAATCATGGTTTAAGCTACAATGGCCTGGAGTCTTTTGTAATACAAGAAAAACATAACCAGGAGAATGGCCTGGATGTTTCCACATCTGTGGGTCTTCCCTAACCTCAAGATTGAGTTGGGTGGGAGTGAGGAGAGTGTCTCTCCCTGGGCTTCCTTATATTTACATTTTAAACTGTCTTATCAAAATATAATTCACACAACAAACAATCCAATAATTTCAGTTTTTGAAAACTAGTTATGCAATCATCATCAAAATCAACTTCAGAACTTTTTTTTTTCATTCTTGGGCCCATTATTATTACAGTTACAAGTCTCAGAAACCCACAGAGGGGTCGCTCTAAGTCAGGCTTGACTTGTTGGCAGGGAGTTTGTCTTGCCGTTTTCCCAGTATTACGAGCTCCCTGTTGACCACCAACCTCCTTGTATTGTAATCCATCATGGCAGCAGTTGCTTCACATTCTGCCCACCCTCCTGCCCTGTGTCTTTGAGTTTCTGGAAGTTAAAGGTCTAGTCCCATATGCTGCCTTTGATCTCTGCGACATCAAGGTGGAAGACAATACTCAACTCACCGCCACGGAGTCAGTTTCGACCTTAGCAACTCCACAGGGCAAAGTAGAACTGCGTTGTGGATTTCCAAGATTCTAATTCTTTCAGGGACTAGAAAGCCTCATCTTGCTCCCAAGGAGTGGCTGGTGGTTTCAAACAGCTTGCCTTGCAGTTACCACCCAACGTGTCACCACTGCACCACCAGGACAGACAGGTGAAAGAATTGCCCAGAGGCAGGCTCTTAACCGAGTTGGCTTAGCCTCTCCTCCTCCTAATCAAAGGCCCGGAGTTGAAGGTGTGAGTGGGTATTGATTGGCTCCAACAGCACAGCTTCAGAGCATAATCTGACTCTACATTCCTTAAATTAGCTCTTTGCCTGCTCCCCGTGTTCTGAGCGGCCTTGATTGTAATTCAGCCTCTACTCCATTACCCTTATTTATAACTTGGAGCTGGAGCACAGAGCCCCGGGCCGTCGGTGGAATGATTACAGGACCCTTTTGACTTGCAATTCCACACCATTCGGTCCAATTTAGAGCAGCCACAGATGGTGCCCTGTAGCAGGACTGGAGATTATAGGGTGCCAGGCTGGGGGCTGGGGACAAGGAGAGTCCTTGTGATGCTCTCCATGGCTCACAGGAGGATGAGGGGGAAGACGGGGCTGTCTTAATGTGCCTCCTGGCCAGAGAAGTGAGCACCTGATCAAAGGCAAATCCTACCCTTTCCCATCAGGGCCTGTCACAAGGAGTCATGTGACCATTGCCAAGGTCCCCTTTGAATTTGGCTTAAATGCCAGCATCCTCTGCCCAGGGCAGGCGCCTGAGTGCTGCTCTCACATTGCCAGCCTAAAGTCCATGCTTGTCTTTGAACTGGGACCTAGGAGAGAGATGGTCTGCAACTCTGAGCCTCAGTCTTCGCACCTGTCAAATGGGGAGAGTGACGCTCTTTTAATGACGTCTTCATTGAAACTCCTCATGGAAATCATTGTAAAAAGTCAAGAGAGTATGGAGAAGGCACCTTGAATCCAGTGTTCTACGGCAACATTCCTTGTTATAATTAAGACTAATCACCTTGAGGGAAGATGTCTGGCAGCTAAGTGTCACAAAAGGAAGATGCTGCTAGCCTCTCCTGTTTTTTTAACACCTCTTCTTCGCATAGAATATGCGGCGTTAACACAGCAAGTCGCTGTTACCATCTGAAGGTCATGAGTCCCAGCCTCGCACAGTGCTCTACAGGAGAACCCCAGACCTCAATGCTAATCCGCTCTAGAAGGAGCGTTGAGATGTGATGCAGGCAAGTTCCGAATTAATTTTTCCCATAAGAAATAACTGAAAACAGATGAATCCGTTCTTGACTACCAAGTTTTTACCCAAGCCTTGCCTTTATATAAAAAACATTATGCAGAAATGTCCAAGTAAATAAGTTCAGAGCTAAATAATATAATTTAAATAAGAAACACAACATTTAAAAAGTTTATAAAAACTACAGGATGGCCCATACCTTGAGCTTGATGAGGATCTGGATCTGTGGACACGGATGTGGAGAGGAGGGATGGAGAGAGAGTCATTGTTTGGAAGGAGAATCCCCTTCCATAAAATCAACTGGTAGCTCTTTTTCAGAAGTTCCCCCCACCTCCTTCTTTGCCTTTTTTCACTAGAACCTGGCTGGCTTTCTCTAAAGAAACAACAACAAAAAATCTTTCTAATGTGGTCTGCTGTTGGCATTTTCTTAACTGCTTTCTAAAAAGTTTACTAAAATATCATCAGCAATATCAATAACACGGTTAACCAGCTCCTTATCCTATGATTCTCTTCAAAAAAACTCCTAGGGCCCATGTTTTCTTATCTAAAACCAGTACAAAAAGCCACAAAAACTAAGAAAATTATAGCAAAACGCTTGGAACAAAGCCGCAAAAGGTTTAAACAATGTGTACTAACAATGACAACTAATGCCAAGTGACCAGAACACGAACTGCATTTGTTTACAAAAATCACGTGTGTTGAGTTGGATTCTGATGTTTTGTTTGAGCTCTAATGCAAAATTTTCTCAACATTTCATGTTGAAATCCAATTGTGTCGAGTACCGGGGTTCGACTGTACTTTCAGGAGCCCTGGTGGTGCTGTGCTTCAGCTGTTGGGCTGTTAAGTGGGCGATTCAAACCCACCAGCCTCTCTGAGGTAAAAAGATGAGGCTGCCAGCTCCCATACAGATGTAGAGTCTCAGGAACCCCGTCCAGGGTTCTCTGGGTCAGAGTCAGCGCAATGGCGATGGGTTTGGCTTGGTTTGAGTTTCGGTTTGTTTTGTTTTCCACACAATCCAGGGCCAGAGTTTGGTCTCTGGAGCCTTGCTGCCGGGTTCCCATCCCTGACACTGGATTGACTGACTCAGAAACACTGGAAAGTCACTGAATTTCTCAAGGTCTCTCTTTCCTGTATAAGTGGGGGATAATGATGTCATAATAGGGCTCGAGTGTGATGCCAGGAAGGCAGGCACCAGGCTGTCTTTGTTTCTCCCTGTCCCGGTGCCCAGAGGAGAACCTGGTCAAAAGTAACCACTTACTCTCACAATAACAGAAAGACCGACATTTATTAACTGCCTACCGTGGGCAAGACTCTGTCCCTAGGTGGCTGCCCATATTCTCTTATTGCGTGTTGCGACACGCTTATGATTTCTGGATAGTGCCTAGTCCCTGGGTACCTGCTCACCATCACATGTGAGTGAGGCATCCAGACCACCCAGCTGACAGCTAACCTGCCAGCTGAACACAGCCTCATGGGAGAGTCCAGCAGAGATTGGCCACCATCAAGGGACATGCTGCTGCGGTGATGTGCCAGCACTCGGGCAGGCCTCGGTACACACTCAGTGAGTGTCAGCAGCGGGCAACGCTGCACAACACAAGTCGCTTTGCCTCCAGTGGATCTCAGCATTTGGGGTCCCTTTCTAAGGACGCACCCAGGCCTGTCCTTGATCGTAAATTCCTAGAACCCAGGAGTCAACGTCTACTGACTGTCCTCCTCACGGCACTGCGGTTACAACCAGAATATCGTCAGGGTGGCAGATGAGGAATCATGAGTCCTGAATTATTACACCTCACCCACCCCCACCCCCCTCCCTGGCTCCGTTTCCAGAACCGGAGGAATTCTAAATATAGACGGAGTCAACTCAGCACACGTTTCTCGAGAGCTCCCTTTGCTGGGAGCTTTCGGGCATCATCTGTCTGAATCTCCCCTTCTCCTTTCAGAGCCCAGAATATGGAAACCTGGAGACATTGGGGAGTGGTTCTACATCCCAAAGTGCGTCAGGGGAAGGGGTGCTGCGAATCCCACCTCTGGACCCCATGGGTGGATTCTGTCTCCTTTACCTGTCTGATTCTGAGGACCCTCCGGGTTTACCTGCTGACTTGCTACATCACCCTGAGAAAGGCATCCCTCTCTAAGAACCCCTCTCTTCTCACCTGTAAAATAGAGGCTCAGATCTTCTTCAGACTCATCTCCGATGATTTCTTAAACAATGCAGTTAGCGGGAGAGATGCTTGGGATTACTCCCTATCATAATGAAAACACGGTCCGAAGATCAGAGACTGCGGAGGAGTCTGAATTGTGTCTCAAAGTTGCCATTGATGAGTCTCAAGCATGTGTGTCAGTTCTGTCATGTGTCTGTCACCCATAAACAGGAACCAGAGAAAGAAAAGCCCACCCTCTTGCTGTTTCACCCACTACCACACGCACCTCCAACCAGGCATGGCTTCTCCTCAATGCTCCCTGTTAACTCTGCTTTCACTGCGGTGGATACAGCTCCTCCCACCTGCCCCAAGGTTCCAGCCCACAGCTGGGTGCGGAATCCACTGGAAGGAACCATGAGGGAAGATGCCAGTTGGGGGGATGTCCTTGTCATGGGCAGGCGGGTCTATCACAGGGGAACCCAGGTAGTGCGCTGACATATGGAGTAAGGGCCCAACTGCCGAAAACTCATTTCTGAATAGTCTAATGTGGGAACCAGGCTGGTTGGGTTGTCCATATAACTGAAGTCATATGTGCAAAACCAATATAGTCCTGCAACGATGCCCAGCCAGGCGAGCACACCCATCTATAGGCCTTTGTTCCCATAGCACATGCATCCTCATGGACCCATGTCCTCCTTCCTGAGTGCATGCTGCTGTGTGCTGTATGGCTGGAAAGCACCCATATCTCCTTGCTCACACACGTGTGTTCACATGTGGCCATTTTCCTCACACAGGCATGCTTGCACAGATTGCTGTAGTGATGTAGGGACATCAGTGTCATTGCTTCAAAAGGTCTTTTGCATAGAGACTCAGATCTGCCTTGCACTTAGGCTGTGAAAATTCACACATGCCTGCACCTTGCAGATCCAGACACATGTAAACAAGTACTTTCACATATGTGTACACATGTACTTATGGACACATTAAACAGCAGCCAAAATCACGTGCAGGAGTCTCATATATGCTCATATATACAGTATGATTACTCCAGTTCTTTACACATACACATCTGTGCTCCATCGTGCATGATGAAGCCCACATGCCTGTCTGCTGATATCTTTATACAACGGTGCATATAGCTGCATTTATGGGCAGAAATGCACAAATGTTCAAGCCTGCACAGGCCTACAGATACAGGTATGAGTCAGCTGAGAACGTAGCCACGGATGTCCTCACGCACAGGCAGCTCATCTCTGACCTCTGAGCCACCCCCGGTCTATCTCTGCATCTGTCCTCCACAAGGCTTCACTCCGCACTCGTGCAGGACAATCAAACCCTCTCCTGCACAGCCTTCTGAAAGCCTATGTCCTCTTTTCTAGTATGACTGGCAGCCCTTCGCAGAAGAAAGGAGAGCTGCGTGGTCTCTGTTCCCTGGCTGTCCATCCACTTAATCCTTTCTGATTTTGTTACGGGGAAGAATTTTCAACCGATTTGCTATTTCATGTCCTCAGCCGGATGCCCTTGAAAGAGACAGACTGACACAACGCTGGGTCCCACGTGGCCCTGGTGACTTTCCTGTGGACTTTGACTTCCAAGGACCAGGGAGAAAGTCTGGCAAGAGAACCAAAAGTGTAACCCGGGCTCCGGGGAGAGAGATAGCAGACACAGCAATAGAGTCAATACTCCTTGCTCTTCTTCCAGCCAGACACAAATGCCCAGCCAGGTCACAGCCGGCAACCCATTTAAAACACAGACTCTTCTCAAGGGAGTTCCCAACACGCCCATTTTACAGAGAAAGAAACCGAAGGTGAAGTTACTTGTGGCCAATACGCAGGAAGCAGGATCATTCGAACCCGAGTCTGTTTATGTCGGGGGTTTAAGTGGAGAGAAAATGTTTTGAGAATGATGTATAAATGCGCTTTGCACAATTGATGTGTGTATGGATTGCGATAACAGTTGTATGAGCCCCTAATAAAATGTTAAAAATAAAGAAAGAAAGAAAGAATAAACCTGGTCACATATGTGACCAGGGAACTGTGACACAAAGTCAAAAAAAAAAAAAAAAAAAGGCTTTTCCAAATTCAGAGACACCTGGAAGGAATTTGGCCATTCATGTCCTATTAATAGTGTGGCCTGGAATCGTCCTCTTTCTGTGAATACATGGAGGAAGCCTTCAAAAAGTTCATGGAAAAACTGAGAATTTTTTTTGAAGCTTTTCCCGTGAACTTCTTGAAGCCCCCTCCTGCTGTTGAGAAATCCCTCCCTGGAGGAAGATCAAGTGAGCTGTGGATTTGGTATTTTCCCAGCCAAAGCAGGGAACAGGGAACCAAATAAAGAAAGGAGGAAGTGAAGGAGCTAGGGCACCATCAGAAGAGGGAGGGACAGGAGAGGCTGTGCACCCCAGGAAGCAGCTGTAGGAGAAGCTATGTCCCCCTGAGCCCTCTCCCTGGGCTGAGGCCTGTTTGCTACTCAGACAGCAGGGAAGGGAACAGACAAGGACTCTACCCAAGGAGTGCCTAGATTAATGGGACCAGCGCTTGTTTTATAGCTCAGGTTCTAGCCAGAGCGGATGTTGGAAAATATGTGCATAATGAGTGTTCCCAACATAGTGAGAAAAGAGAGGAGGCGAGGAAAGGAAACCTCCTGTGTAAGCTGCCCCTACACAACTCTCCTCAGAACAGCAACGACCAATTACGTATTGATCTCTCTACACATATTTTCTCACACAGTCTTCACAACTACCCCTCAAGAGTTATTATATCCAGAGAGCTATTCATGTGTGCGTCTGTGTATTTCTATTCATATCTTTCTGTTTACATGCATATGTAAATATGTCTATTTATAAGGAGTTTTAATGGATCAATGGTTTGATACTTGGTTGCTAACCTGAAAGCTGGTTGAACCCACCAGCTTTTCCTCATGAGGAAAAGATTAGTAAATCAGACCCCAGTCCCCGATCCTAAAGAGCACAATCTAGGATTCCATAGAAGGCAGTACTTCTCTGTCCTAGAGGGTCACTATGAGTCAGGTTCAACCTGATGGCACACAGCAGCATATGTATATATCCAAGTACACGTGCCTGAAGTCCCTGGGTGGGATAAGTGGTTTGGGCTGGTCTCCCAACTTGAAGGTTGGTGGTTTTAATGCAATGTCAGGCAGAAGAAAGACCTGGTAACCTGCTTCCATAAATATCACAGCCAAGAAAATTCTAGTTCTATTCTATAACATATGAATCAGAATCCACCGGACAGCAATGTGTTTATTTGTTTTCTGGTTTCTTTGCATGTGCGCACATACACACACACACACACACACACACACACACACACGCACACACGCATACCCACTTCACAGAGATCACACTGACTTCAGCAGCAGAGTCACACAAACCAACTCAAAGAGAGGCATCCCTTACCAACACTCCTACAGCTGGGACTTCTTCCTGACGGCTGTCCAATCCCTACAGGACGAGCTGCTTAGCACTGGACTCTGGATCTGGGTAAACAACTTTAGATATCATCTGTATAAGGCAAAACTGAGGTCTGCAGACTTGGCCAAGATCACTGGACAAGAAGAGCCTGGATTGGAATGAGGAGCCACATCTATACTTAGGCTTTGTTCAAAATATGCTTTGTGGCAGACCATGAACGGTTGATGACAGACCCTCACACCAAGGTCACAGACCCAAACACTGGAAGACAGAATCAGGGATGGTGATCCCTGAGAACTCTGCTCTGCTCAATTGAAATCAAGGTGCTAGAGCGAAAGCAATCCTCCCCTACCTGGGAACTAGAAGCCCCCACCTTCTTTTTTTAAATCATTTTATTGGGGGCTGAGTTAGTTAATTGTGCCAGCCTGGCCGATAATCACATGTGGGGCTAATTGAAAGGCGGAGGGATAAATGGGTGGTGAGCCTCGCCTTTCTAGTTCTCGGGTCTCTTGCTTTGTGATGGTCGCACCAGGGTGCAGCTGCCTTAGCAGTTCCCTTCTTCAGCTTGCAAGATTGACTTCCTACAAGACATCCCCAAGGAGAAGCCACATGGACCTATCCCCATGTAGCCCTGGGTGCTGGAGCAGCCGTGTGGAGACCCCTGCTAGTGCTGAGATGCTTATTCGTTTACTGACTCAGCTTTCCTCCTGCAGTCGGCATCATTGCCTCTGTTTTGTGAGGTGGAGGACTTTGTGGACTGGTGTTGGGTTAATGGGTTAATGTTGGACTTGTGGGCTTGGGCAGCACTGGGTTGGGATGTTTTCGAGATACACATTTTCTTTACATAAAACTCTCTCTTATGCGTGAGTTGCTGTGGATTTGTTTCTCCAAAGTACCTAGACTAATACAGGGGCTCATACAACTCTTATCCTAATCCATACTTACACCCATTGTGTCAAGCACATTTGTACATTTCTTGCCATCATCATTCTCAAAATATTTGCTTTCTAAATGAGCCCTTGGTATCAGATCCTCATTTTTCCCCTCTCTCCCCACTCCCCCTCCCTCATGAACCCTTAATAATTTATAAATTATTGTTTTGTCATATCTTACACTGTCCAACGTCTCCCTTGACCCACTTTTCTGTTGTCCATCCCCCAAGGAGGCCACCACCTTCTTTTATAGATTATTCTAGGCAGTATCATAGAGCACAGAAGCACATGGATGGGCCTCAATAGGAGGTGGGCAGCCATGTCAAACACATCCAGGGTCCTCTCCAATAGAGGCCATGGTATTTTCAGTTCCCACATATGCATCTGACAGCTAGACCATGACTATAGAAGGCTGTGAAAAATCTGATGTCTTTAAACTATGGTGCTGGTGAAGAATATGGGAAGTACTGTGCTCTTTGAGAAAAACAAAGACATCTCCCTTAGAAGAAGTGCAGCCAGAGAGAAGGCACCTTAAAAACAAGGATGGCAGAGTGTGGCACCCCATCATACTCAACTCAACTGGAAAACACTCGAAAAGGCCAAGAAACAGACCTTGAACTATTTATAGGCTTTTCCATTTTTTGTCAGTGGCTTTCTTTTTGTTATTGTTATTTTGTTCTTGTTTTCTGCTATTGTTGTTATTGTTTTGTTGGTTTTGACTTCCTTTGTTGTTTTATTGGCTTTGCCTGGGTTTTGCACTTATTAATGTATCTGCATGTTTATCTAGATAAGATAAATAATTCGGAGATGAAAAGAACGGGACCAATGGTTCCTGGGGGATATGGGAGAAGAGGAGGTGGGGGAAAGGCAGTGGGGGGACCAACCCAGGGACAAGGGAACAACAAGTGAAATAAAAGCAATGGAATGAAGGTCATAGGGTGCCTGGTGGGGCTAATCAAGGGCAATGTAGCAGCAAGGAATTACTAAACCCGAATGAAGGCCAGACATGAAAGTAGGGCAAGAGGGAAGCAAAAAGGAAATAGAGGAAAGAACCAGGAGGCAAAGGACATTTATAGAGGCCTAAATACAGGCATGTACACATGTAAATATGTATATAATGCGAGGGGAACAGAACTATGTATTCATATCTATATGGAAAGAATTAAGATTGCAGATGGACTTTGGGCCTTAACTCAAGTACTCCCTTAACACAAGAACACTTTGCTCTAACAATCCAGTTATTCTGTGATGCTCATCTTCCCCACACGACCGCTGAAGACAAAAATGGGTACATGAGCAAATGTGAAGAAAGCTGATGGTGCCTGGCTATCAGAAGATTTAGAGAGTCTAGAGTCTTAAAGGCTTGAAGATAAAGGCTGAGACGCAACAAAGTCCACATGGAAGAAGTACACCTGCCTGCATGATCATGAGGTGTCGATGGGATCAGGGATCAGGCATCTAAGACCCAGAATAAAACCATGCCCAAGGTGAACAGGGGTTGGGTGGACATGGAGTGGAGACCCAATGTCCATCTATAGACAATTGGACATCCCCTCGCAGAGGAGTCACAAGGAAGAGATGAGCCAGTCAAGGTGCACTATAGCACTGATGAAACACACAACTTTCCTCTAGCTCTTTGGTGCTTCCTTCACCCCACTATCATGACCTCAATTCTACCTTACAAATTGAATTAGACCAGAACATGCACACTGCTACAGATAAGAGCCCACGACACAGGGAATCCATGATAGATAAGCCTCCTCAGGGCCAACAGTGAGAGTAGAGATACCAGGAGGTTTAGGGGAGGATGGTGGGGAGAAAGGGGGAATTGATCACAAGGATCAACTAGAACCCCCTCCCAGGGGGACGAATAATGGAAAAGTCAGTGAGGGGCAATGGAGGACGATGTAAGATATGGAAAAAGTAATCTATAACTTACCATAGTTTCGTGAGGTAGGGTGGGCAGGGGTGGAAGGGGGAAGAAATGGGAAGCTGATATCAGGGGCTCAATTGGGAAAAGCATGCTTGGAAAACAGTGATGGCATATGTGCAAATGTGCTTGACACATTGGAGGAATGTAATGGATTGTGATAAGAGATGTAAGAGCCCCAATAAAAGTATTTAAAAAAAAACAAACAAGGATGGTGAGACTTTGTGTACTCTAGACATATCAGGAGAGATCAATCATTGGAAAAAGACATTGTGCTTGGTAAAGCAGAGAGTCAGCGGAAAAGAGGAAGACGCTCAGAGAGATGGATTGTCACAGTGCCTGTAACAATGGTCTCCAACATAACAATTGTGAAAATGGTGCTTTGCTGTTACAGGTACAGTGGCCATCCTGGGAACCGGCTCCAAGCACCTGGTAACAGCTCCCATTGATCTCGCTGCACAGCACAGGGAGCAAGCGAGTGCAGAGGTTGGGAAGGCAAGGGCTACCGTCAGCAGGTTAGGAACACAAGAGCTCGAGCCAGCCACTCGGGCAGTTCCAGATGGAAATTACTTCCTAGCTCTGGACTCTTTGTCCAGACCAGCTACACAGATGACCTGGAATATCACACAGAGCCCTCCATTTAAAAGGGTCCTGCACTTGGTTTAAGGCAGTGCTGCTGCCATCTTCATGTCTGAACACCGTGCTTCTGCACTGAGCCCTGCATGATGCAGGTAGCTAGTCCTACCTCTGACACTTGCCTGCTCTGCCATCCGGTCTTCTCAACTTTGAAATGGGGTCAGTGACGGTGCTGACTTACCAGTGTGTGTGGCAGAGGAGGTTCAGACCCTGCTCCTACTATCCTTGACCCTTCTGTTCCCGCCACAGGTTGGTATAATGTTCATCTGCAGACACAGGCCACTCTCTCCGCCTGAGAGCTTCCCTGGCTCTGGTGCTGGGCATACTGAACATACTCTACAGCTCCTTCCCAGCCGAGAGAAGCCCTCGGTCAATGCTGGGGGCTGGCAGAGATTCAATGCTCCATCCTGTCTCCCAGAGCTTCTTGGTGGGACTAAGCCTCCATGACCCACAGAGGCACCCTGATCAATTAAAATCCACTCCTTGGGGCTCCCTGTCCGTCCCTGCCTCACTTTCCCCTTAGGACTTCCTGGGACCACTCCTCAATCCAAATTACTTTCACTTGTTTCCTAGCATCAGAGCCTGATTCTGGGGAGCCAGATTTAAGACAGGACTGCTGTGAGCTTAATTCACATAATGCATGTAAAAAGCTTAATACAGCATCAGGCATAGATGCAAGCCCTCAATAAATGGTAGGCATCCCAAAAGAACTTAAAAAAAATAAAAGCCATTTTATGAGAAGACACGAGGAAGACAACAGAACATTCATAATGGATTTCTAAATGTATCCTTCTAATGAAATCATCTCCGGTGGACGCTGCTCGTGGCCAGTCAGAAAGTCTCAGACACCAGTCACTCTGGCTCTGAGAACCCCGATGAAAGAGAGCCCGGGAACTGCCACCCACTTCCTCCCTGGCCTGAGGGGCAGGAAGGAGGCCAAAGCCAGGCAGGAGCTCAGCACTGCAGACCAGCCATCTTCTCCACCCTCTGCTTTGAGGACCCAGAGGGGCAGGGATATACCCACAGTCCCCTGGAACGAAGGCTTGGACCAGATCAGACACGGAGCATCCAGCCAGCTCTTCTTGCACACTTGGCTGATGTATTTATTCTAACTGCCCTCACCACCACCCCTACGCATATACACTTGACAGTGGGGCCCATGGGTGCAGGGACTGTCTTCTTGGGGAGTCTAAAGCAGTGCCTACATGACTTTTGGTTTTTAAATTCGCTCACCACCATTGAGTCAATTCCAATCCACGGTGACCCTATAGGACAGGGTAGAATTGTCCTTGTGACTTTCTCAGACTGGGCCTCCGTAGTGCGACAGAAAGGCTCACCTTTCTCCTACAGAACAGCTGGGGCATCACACTGCTGAGCATGAGGTTGGCCACTCAATGCATACGTACTCGTCCACTAGGGCTGCTCTGCGCATACGAAACAAAACACACGTTTCTGTCAAGTCCCTTCCAAGTCATGGTGACTTGTGTGTGTCGGAGCTCCACAGGGCTTTGGGGGAAAAGAGCGGTACTTCCGGATGGACTCCATCTTCTGATACTGCAGCTAGCAGTCGAGCACAGGCATCCTCTAGCCCACACAGGGACTCCAGGTACCCATAAAATCCAGTGCTGTCAAGTCCATTCTGGCCCCAAGGTGGCCACTCTAGGGTTTTCTGAGATGGCACACGTTTATGGAACCAAGCAGCTTCCTCTGGGGACGAGGCTGGTGGATTTTAATCACTGACCCTGCGATGAGTAGCCCAGTGCTTTCTCCCACAGCACCACTGGGACCCCCTAAAAGCCCACTAAAGCGTATTAACTGAATCGTGCTGACCTCCCTACTGAGCCCAGGGAACCTGGGACTCACATCCAAGCTGCTTGGCAGGCTGGCTGGCACGGGATCACTCTGGGTTGGGTTCCTTGTATTTCTTCTTCTGGCAGCTTCTTGGTTTCAGGGAGTGATGCTTGTTTTCCATTTATTAGTATGATATTAAACCATCTCATAAAATACACCCAATTATTTAAAACGAAAAAGGGAGAGAAAGAATGAGAATGCAGATATGGACCAAATGAGTAAGGGTGGAGTGGGGCAGGGGTAACAGCAGCTGTAGAGATGATTCTGACTCACAGTGACCCCACACCACAGGGGTCACCTTAGAAACAGACTCCAGAGAGGTTCCAGCGGCTGCTTTTCCAGAAGTGTGTCACCAGGCCTTTCTTCCGAGGTGGCTCTGGAGGAACCTTCAGCTTTCCCAACTGTGCTAACTGCATGCACCCCAGGAACTCCACCACAATGCAGGTGACCCTGAAATGACTGAGGGTGGGGAATTCTGGTCTAGCTTTGACTCCTCAGGGCAGGGGCGTGGGGCTGTGGGCTCTAGACTCGCCTCAGTCCTTCATTCTCTTCTATGGCATTCAAGAGGCCCAAGGCCAGGCTGCCCCCAGGCCCCTGTCTCTGAAATGGAAGAAACAGAAGTCCTGGGCTCCTGAGAAGTCTTCCTGTTTCTGAAATCATCCAGGTCCTTGCTAGACACCAGTACCTGCTGTAGCAAACCCTGGGGAAATGCAGTCAGGCCAGGCGGCCACCCCTGTCTGTCTCCTTGACAATGTCTCACTCCCACATGGAAGTTTGCAAACTCTCAAGGCTTGTTGGCACCCGCTTGTGCATTAACACCGTCTCATTCTGTATGTCGCTTCCCTCTCCCTGTCTGACTCCTGACAAAGAAAGAAAGCGAGGTTTGAAGAGCCCCGGTGGTTGAGAACCTTCACTCATCACAGCACCCCAGGGAGTTCTCACTCTGTACTGGTGTTGGTTCTTCCCTCTCCTTCCCCACTCCCATGGCACCTACCTCCCCAGTGCACTGCTTTGAGCCAAGGGGAGGGCAAGGTTGTGATTATAGCAGATTCTCCAGATAGTAGAATTCCATGCTTGGGTGCTGACCCAGATCTGCTGTCTGGACTATCTCATGTTTACCTAGCTCCCGCTACAAGGCAGCTCAGAGCCACATGGACCCACGAGACAGGGAGGAGTCAGACGGTCCGCCTGCCTCTGTAGACCCTCAGGCTGGTCAGGTGGGCACAGAATTCGCCAAACCCAGGAGAGGATTGTAGCCCCAAACGTGCCTTTGACAGAGATGGGGAAGTTAAGAGTGGGTTTTGCAATAAGCAAGATACATTATAAATTAATAAATGAGCACAAGTTAATAAATGTGCTTATAAATTAATAAATAAGCAAAAGTAAGCCTGTGCTTACCTTGCTTACTGGGAAGCGCCGTCTCTGTCAGGGACTGTACATTTGAAAAGAGGCTCTGGTTCTATAGGAAGGCACAGTGGGGTTTGGAGATTAACAGATGTCAGGTGAATCGGTCTATGAGCCGAATCTTTGACGTGATGGAACAAAGTGAAATGGTTCACTACCAATCAGTGAGTAAGCACAGGAAAGCCCATGCTTACTTTGCTAACTGGGGGATTCAACAATGGGGAGGACTGACCTTGTCTTCAGGGGAATCCAGGGAAAGATGCCTGCAGTCATGTGGACGGGACAGTTGTTGGCCAGGTGAAAGTGGGCAGAGAGATATAAAACCACTCTTGAGGATAGACAAGCCATTGGGTGATGGTGACTCATCAAGTGGGAGCCACTGGCTCTGGGTGATTTTGTAAAGTGGTGACCCAAAGCCCCTGGATTTTTGTCTTGCTAAGACAATCAGGTAATGGCCCTCCCTGGAAGCTCTCATCAGTGCCCAGTCCTGACAGTTTCCTGACATGTGAGCAGAGATCAGGTGGTGAGACACAGGGTCCATGTGAACAGTGATGGTTCAGGTCACTGAGGAGCGGGGGGCCAAGTGCCACAAGGCAAGTTGGGAAATGGTAGAGAGAGCCTTGAAGCCTGGGCCCAATAAGACAGAGCTTTCTGGAGTCTTCTAAACTTCCTCTGTATCTTTTTCCCTGCTCGGTGCCTTGCCCCTTCTATCTCTGCCTCCTAACCTATGTTTCTCACCCCTCTCTTGTCACAAATCCCCTCCTTCTGAGAAAGAAAACAAAACCACTGTGCGTCACTTTCCTACCCACCGGAAGAGGCTTTTCAAGGGTTTCTAATGCACTGCCAGGTGACTTCTTGAGACTTGAATCCCCAAAGACACCTTGCCAGAAAAGATAGCGTATTTATAGTTATTGGGGTTTTATGTTTGATTGTTTTCAGAAAACACGGTTAAGAATGCATCCGCTTCCCTCACATGTAGACGCAGACAGAGCTATTGAAACAATTGCGCCTGGAATATTTCAGAGCAGTGACATACTGTTGTTATCCGGTGCCACCGAGTCCGTTGAAACTCCTAGTGATCCTATGCACAACAGAATCAAACAAGCCACTGACCAAGCCTGCACCATCCGTACGACCTTGGCTATATTTGAACCCATGATTGCAGCCATTGTGGCAATCCATCTGTTGACAGTCTTCCTTTTTATCGCTGGCCCTCTAATTTACCAAGCATGATGTCCGTTGCCAGGTACCAGACCCTCCTTATAACACAAAGTGCATGAGATGAAGTCGCTCCATCCTCATTTCTTAGGGGCCCCTAGCTGTGCTTCTTCGGATTTGTTCATTCTTCTACCGTTCCATGCGGTAGTCAATATTCTTTGCCAGCATCAAGAGTTTCAAGACCATGGCTTGGGTGCGGTACACCTTAGTCTCTCAATCAATATCACTGTTTCATTTTTTTTTAACACTTATTGCTGCTCCAATGGGAATTGATTGTGGATTAAGTAAAATGAAATTCTTGACAAGGTCAATCATTTTTATACTGACATGATGTGATGTATGGGTCTAGTGTGATTTGCTTCATGTTGGGAAGGAACCCAGACTGACGGCTGTAGTCTTAATGTTCATCAGCAAGTGCTCCAGGGCTTCTTCACTTTCAGCAAACACGGTTGTGTTAGACATATCGTAGGCTGTTGAGTCTTCTCCCAATTCTGATATGGAATGATTTTTCACATAGACCAAGTCTCAAATTATTTACTAAGTAGGTAGGTTGAATGCATATGCAGGAAGGAAACAAGCTTGACACACACTTTTCATGATGGTATACAATGTAGTGCCCCTCATTCTGTTTGAAGGGCTGCGTCTTAGACTATGTAGATGTAATGCAGTGTTCTAGCATTTCCATTCCTTGCAGTAGTACCTATCATTTGTTATGATCCACACAGTCAAAGGCCTTTACATAGTCAAGGAGACACAGATAAGCATCTATCTGGTCTTTTCTGCTTTCTCTTAAGATTCATCTGATGCCAGAAATAATATTCCTCATTCCATGTTCTCTTCTGAATCCAGCTTGTATTTCCGGCTGTGCCCTGCCAGTGTATTGTATTACTGCAGCTGCAATTTAGACAATTACTTTCAGCAAACTTTTATAAATATATTACATTAATTCTATTATTCAATATTTTTGCATTCAAATTTGTCTTTGGAATGGAGACAAATTTTGATCTCTTCCATTTCATTGGCCAGGGAGCGATCTTCCAAATTTCATGGCATAGAGGAGTGAGTGCTCCCAGCATTGCATCCATTTGCTAAGGCATCTCAATTAAGATTCTGTCAATTCCTGGAAACTTGTTTTTTGCTCCAGCCTTCCTGTCAGCTTGGACCTCTTCCTTCATTGCCACCACTTCTTGATCGCAGCCATAGGCTACGTTCTGCAATGGCCAAAATGACTGACCAGTTTTCTTCAGTACAATGACTCTGTGCATTCCTTCTGTCTTCTTTTGATCATTTCGCCACATTTCAATCTATTTTTCTTACGTAACTCCTCCAACACGGCAACCCGAGGCTCAACGTTTCATTGCTGTTGTTCAGTTCTTTCAGCTTGAGGATTTCCAAGCATATTCTTCCCTTTAGGTTTTCCGGCGAACACGTCTTTGCACATGTCACCATAATATGCGGCATACAGACGGAGAGCGAATTCATTATGAACAAAAGTCTCTTCTCCTTGGCAATGAAGACAGGGGGTGTCAAACCCAACCCAGAGAAACAGTTCCGTCTCCCAAGACTCAGTTTAGATCACTTTTGCCAAGATCTACCGATAGATTTCCACCTTTTTAAAAAATCATTTTTACTGGGGGCTCTTATAACTCTTATCACAATCCATCCATCCATCCATTGTGTCAAGCACATTTGTTGTCCTCCTCATTTGCAAAACATTTGCTTTCTACTTGAGCCCTTGGTATCAGCTCCTCATTTTCTCTCCCTCCCCGTTATCCCCTCCCTCATGAACCCTTGATAATTTATAAATTATTTTTTGTCATATCTTACACTGTCCCACATCTCCTTTCACCCACTTTTCTGTTGTCCATCCCCCATGGAAGAGGTTATATGTAGATCCTTATCATTGGTTCCCCCTTTCTACCCCACCTTCCCACCACCCTCCCAGTATCACCACTCGCACCACTGGTCCTGAAGGAATCATCTGTCCTAGAATCCCTGTGTTTCCAGTTCCTATCTGTACCAGTGTACATCCTCTGGTCTAGCCAGATTTGTAAGGTAGAATTGGGATCAGGATAGTGGGGGGAGGAGCATTTAAGAACTAGAGGAAAGTTGTGTATTTCATCATTGCTACACTGCACCCTGATAGGCTCATCTCCTCCCCGCGCCCCTTCTGTAAGGGATGTCCAGTTGCCTACAGATGGGCTTTGGGTCCCCAATCTGTACTCTCCCTCATTCACAATGAAATGATTTTTTGTTCCTTGATGCCTGATACCTACTAAACACTGAAAGTGCCTGAGAGGTATGGAAGACTAACACACTTTCCACTAACCAAAAGGTTGGGGGTTTGGGTCTGACCAATGGCACTTGAGAAGAATGACCTGGCAGATGTAGTTAGGTTAACATGCTAACATCTTTTCATTTGATCTCCCTTTTGACCCACTTTAAACAAGTTTCCATTTTTTAATGCTTTCTGCTTTCATTTAAATTGAGGATTTTCTGTTTTGACATTGTTGTTGGGCTTTTGTTTATTTCTTATTTTGGTTTTTTAGGATTTTCTGTATACCAGGATAGGTAAGTCTATAGAGACAGTAGCTGGATTAATAATTACCTAGGGCCGTAGCAGGGAAGGTTTTGATTGAGTATGAGAATGAAGAAAATGTTCGGAAATTTGGTGATGATTGTGCAACTCTTCTAAATATGATTGAACTCATGAAATTGTATGATATGTGAATTATAAGCCAATAGTTATTTTAAAAGGAAAATGGAAGGCCTTGCTATTTCATTATAAAAGTTCATAGACAGCTCTACAATGATACTCATTAAGTGACCATGAATCAAGAGGTACTGTAAGACAAGTTTGGTTTTTGTTGGTTGTTTGAACAAACACTGAGCCAAGGACTCATGGGCCTATGATAGCCCCTTAGCTGCCTGGATTTTCTCAATGTTTTCTTCCATTCAGTTCTAATCTCTCATTTGTTCACGAATTCCCTTACAACTTTCCTCCACAGACGGTCAGAGCTGACCCTCGCTGTGTCCTAGTCATTGGTAGTGTATAAATGATGGCTCAGGTCCTGGTAATTAGCATACTACCAGAGAGTGTCCCCCAAGGCCACCTGTGTTAATAAAGAAACTCAGAAAATGTTTTGGAGACACTATAGCAAGTCCCTGATGGAAGAATTTCCCAGCAGGGTAACCTTTCAGTTGCCCCTTTAAACCCTGTGATGACATGTTTACCAACTGATATAGCTGGATATTTCCCATCAAACTCTCCTAAATTTAGCTTCGCTGGGACATTAAGATCATGGCCCTTCCCCTCAGATGACACTGAGTTGGCTCACAGACTTGTGGCCGTGTCATGCATGTCACTGCTGGACTGTGTTCTATAGGGCTTCCCAGGACAAATGTCCCCCCTAGAACTATGATCTCCAGGCCTTTCTTCTGCAGTACCTCTGGGTAGACACAAACTGCAAACCTCTTGGTTAGCAGCTAAGTGAACTAATCGTCTGCTCCTGTGCCTCCCTAAACACATCACGATGTTTCATGAACTTGCAAATCATATGCAAGGTAGTTTTTTGCCTCTTCTATATTTCATGGGGCAAGCACAGTGTTGTTTCAGAAGTCCTTATTAATCCTCAGTGATCCTTACTGTCCAGTTTCTTGAGGAATAGTGATCCAGAGGTGCTTGTCTCCTTCTGTAAGCGGAGTGGTCAAAACAGGGATGGTGCCTTGTCCGGCAGCTTCCCTCCGTTACCAGTTTATGAGCAGGGAGTGATATATAGCAAGCACGTGGCTCTGCACTGGCTTGGACTCCGACTGGACATGTGAACTTGGACAACTCCTCTTAACCCTCTACGGCTCAGTTTCCTCTATTTACAGAGAGTGTTGCGCTAGCTTGAACAGTTGTGAGTAGCTATTAGTTCCCTTGTCCTTGTCTTCAAGGCATTGTGCAATAGGTCCTTTGGAACCAGAAGGATAACTTTTCATTATTCTAAGTGCTGGTTCCTTCAATGTGGCCATCAAGAAGTGGCTCAGCTCTGCCTGCTGCTGACCTCTTGAGATTCATCCTTGCCAGGAGGGCTTCTTAAGTGGAACCCACCACTCCCCAAGAGGAAACAGCTAGCAACAAAGATTCAGGATGTAAGTATTTGGACACAGAAGACAGGCAGAGTACACTGAGAGCATCCACGTGTAGGATGTCCCGATGCTATCTCCAATCTTGTGCAGGTGGTAATGATAATAGGGAACATGCACTGGGGATCGTGGTGGTTTAGGGGTGGAATTCTTCCCATCCACGAGGAAGACCAAGGTTTGATTCCTGACTAATACACTTCATGTCCAGCCCAGCCCCCACCCATCTATCAACGGAGACCTACAGACTGCTAGGATGCTAAACACATTTCAGTGGAGCTACCAGATTAAGATGGACTAGGAAGATGCATCTAGGTATCTTCTACCAAACGAATGCCAAGGAAAACCCTATAAATCACAATACTCCAATATGCAACTGTCCATGGGGCTCGAGCCGGACAGGGGCAGCATGTTGCTCTGATGGGCATGGGTTTGCCGTGAGTCAGGAGCTGACTGGATGGCAGCACTTGCCATCTCTCGAGTGATGAGCATGTGCCTGACATTTTTATAAGTGACCTACAGGAGTTATCTCACAAAGCTCTCCCAGCACTCGGATGGAGGCCTCATTTTCCATATTTTCCATATTTTCCAAATGGAGAAATGTGACTGATGGAATATTTGATAAATGATCACACATTGCATAGCCCAGACTGACACTTGCCTCTGTGTTGCTCTCCAGTTCATGCCATTGACCCTGACGCTGGACTTTGGGAAACAGGCAGGCTGTCTGTGTCCAAAAGCGTGGTACGGAGCCCATTCTCTGAGAATCCCTGACAAGTCAGTTCCTCTCTCAGCTCCTTGGTTAGCTCGACTGTAAATGGAGGATAAAGGAACTAAAATTGCGCTAGAGTACTGAGCAAGCATAAAGAGAAAATGCAACACGATGTTTGAAAAATAAGCTGGCCCATGATGAGCCTTCTATAAATGTCAATGCTTTTATTTTCTCCTCTACAGGAGCCTCTCCAGATGAAGAGGAGGTAGCTGTGGGTGATGGGAAGAGTGTGGTTCATGGGTGAGAAATTGTGGGCCTTGGTGCTCTTAGGGGTTAGGAAGGAGTCTTGAGCCCGGTCTGGGGAGAATGTGGGATGGTGCTCTGCAGGTTAGAGGCCCTCTGGCGAAGGGCAGCGACTACCTAAAAATCGTTTCCTCACTCACTGATTGGCTGGAGTACTCTGTCAGAACACGGCTGGATCGTCCCTTCGGGTCTCTTCGTGGATGCTGTGGGGAGGACAAAGGAAAAGCCACGGACCAGGGCAGGTGGCGTGTTTCCTGACAGCCCGGTGGATGGCTAGGACATATGGGTCCTAGAGACCTGTCCACTGTGGGGAGCCAAGAGCGGTCTGCAGCTATGCCAGAGCCCATGGAGAATGGAATAAAGACTGTTGGAGTGCCAAGGTTGTACTCTTTGGGTAAATCGGTGCTCCCTCTTTGGGTGGCTCGTGCTCCAGATACACAAACAGACAACCCTGTGGCTTGAACTCTTCATCTTTGCCTCTCCTCTGTCATTCGCTGCTGCCTCCTCTGCCTTTCCCCGGCCCCTTCCCTTCTTCTCTCTTAGTTCCTTTCCTTCCTCCTCCTATCTTCCTCTCTCTCTCTCTCTCTCTCTCTCTCTCTCTCACACACACACACACACACACACACACACAGAGAGAAAATCCCATCTTCTTCAGAAGACTGAAATAAGACAATTTGGAGCTCTTTATGCTGCCAAAATAGCCTTCTGGCCCCAAGTTGGGTTTCAGGGTCTAAGAAAGCTGCCTTATACACCCCTTCCTCCATATGCCTTCCCCACCTGCCTGCAATGCTGCTCAGCGGTCACCTCATAAGCTCTTCCAATGTCAGGATTAAAAAGGATTTAAGGGAAGATCTGAAATAAAATTTGAAAAAGTAAAAAATAAATAAAATAAGAAGGATTTAGAGGTGACTCAAACTATGATTCATTGCAGTCAGCCGGACTGAAAACAATACCCAGGCAGTAGCAGGCACGTGGTATGGATTTGTTTGAATACATAGCTAATGACACTAAACTCCTGACCCCACTGTATTGGTGGGAAAACTGAAGTTCCAAGAGAGTAAGGCTCAGGCATTAATAACAGAACCAGAATCTGAGCCCTAGTTTCCTGCCTCCTAGTTCGCTCCCACTCCCCACAATCCCAGGACTGTCAAGCCCAGACCCTGTGAGGCTGGAGACACTAGGGGAGGAGCCGCACTTCTATCCATGGTCAGCCCCTAAGACCATAGCAGAGTGTGGCTTACCGGCTCCAGGGGACTTGGGAGAAATGGTGCAAGTATTCCCTGGGATCAACTTTCACAGGCTGCAGCCCTGGGAAGAAGGCAGCCCCAGTGCCAGGCCTGCTGTGGCTACTCCAGAGAGGGGCTGTGCCCCCAGGGGCCAGGCAGCAGAGCTGGGGAGCTGTTCAAGTTGCCCAACAATCCAGCTCCTTCCCCTTTGAGTTCCTCTCTCTTTCTTCCGGAACACAGGGTGGAGCATTCGTGTCTGCTAATGGAACGGTGTGGGGTCATCTGCACAACCGCCTGTTAGCTTTCCTGGAGTGCATACAGCAGGTGCTTGCAGGCTCCGTAGCCGCAGGCAGCAGCATAAGGAAGGACCTCTGCTCATAGGAGTTTGAGACCCTGTGGAGCTGTTTCATCCACCACAGCTAAGAAGACCTGAAGAAGGGCAGCTAGCAGTTGCTCATCCCCTTCCCCCTGCCCTCCAGCTGCTAGGCTCCATTGGGTTGAGCCCCTCCTGCCCCCCACCACAGAACCAGGCCCAGCCATGTTATTGGCACTACGTGGTAGCCATCAACACCAGGTCAGAAACTGGAGCAAGGAGACCTAGGTTCCCGGATGTGTGCAGAGGCAGCGTCTGGACAGGGCAGAGAGGAGAGGCAGGCGTCCCAGCGCTTCATGTGCACAGGTCTTGGGATAGAATAAAATGGACTTGAGCCAGCAACTGGGACACCTCCCCCAAAAAGGTCATGGTGGAAGTCAGACAGCATAGAACTGTACTGACAAAGTGCCACACAGGTCGTTAGTGAGGCAGTGAACCACAGAGATAAAGGGGCTGTCTCCTCGCTGGGGGCAGCCGGCCTAAAGGCCAATCTTCGCCATGCCTGAATCTGCTTGTCCTTAGAAGTTGCCCCTTACTGCCCACACCTCAGTTTTACACTCTGTGAAACAGAAGCACTAACAATACGTGTTACGAACGTTAATAGTAATTACCATTACCCTTCAGGCCTGGTTCCCGGGTCAGTCACGCCATAGACAGGTCTGTCAGTGGGATAAGTACACTCGTGCATTACACATACTATAGAATAAGCAACCCTTTGAGGTCCAAAGGGAAGGATTTACCCAAGGACACAGTTCAGAAGGACTGGGAAAGAAGGAGGGATGGATACAGGATGGGCAGGGAGGAAGTGGGAGACAGACATCACATTGAAGGGCCTGCAATGGCTGAGATGACACAAAGTGTGTATGACTTGTTGCATGTAAAACTCATGATCTAGACACCAAACCAAACAGACTTGGATGGTTGCCCGGTTGGGAGCGGAAGGGAGGGAGCAGGGAGTAATCATCTAGATGGTGGAGAGGTGTACATTTGAGATGAGGAAGATAATCTTCCACAGAGGAAGATGAGGGGGAGTGGGGTGGGTAGAGGAGGAGGAGAATAGGGCATGCTGTTGGGAGGTTTGATACGTGGTCGGGCACAAAAAACGATCTGATGTGTAAACCCCCACCGAATTCACAATAACAAGCTGTAAAATGTTAATAGTCTTTAATACCACTGGGTTCCTTGAGAATTAGATGCCTTCTTATGTGCAAAGCGCTGACAACCAGCATTCTGTAAATCTTAGCTATTATTATTATCCCTGTGTTTCTGAATGCAACGTGGCCACAGCCACTTTACAGTTCACGTTATCCCAAAGTCCCTGAAGGCCCAAGTAAGGCTTGGCCCATCTCGGACATTTGTCCTTCCTGGCAAGAAGAGGGCATTTGGGAGCTGGCCAATACTGAAAAGCAGGGAGCCAGAAATCCCAAACCCAGGTTGGTTCTGTCTTCTGGGGCATGAGGCACCCTTTTTCAGTCTGCCCACCTTGGGGCTCTCCACGTCAAGCTCCATGTATAAATGAGCTGGCACACCCTCTCCCCCACCAATACCAACCTGGAGAGGCTTTAGAGGGAACAACATACATCCCCCTCAATTTGCATTTGAAACATGATACCCCAAGTGGAGAAGGGGCCCAGCTGGAAGACCCAGTTTGTGTCCCTTCAGGGGGATGGCCTAAGTCCTGTGCTCAAGGACCCTCTGCTGCTTCTTCAGCAAGGGGCTGGCCCCTGCTATAAGCCTGGGGCTGCAGCCTCTTGGGCTGGGCCTCCTTCTCATAAAGCACTCTGGGAAAATGAATTGCTCTAGAAGGACCAGCCTGGTGCTGCTTCGGTTGCTCCTCTGAGCCGGGGGATTCAACCAGACACTGTGGGAGGCAAATTAAGGTACATTTGTTTTAAGCAGGGCACCACTTAGAAAATTGCTTCTTCCAAAGACTCCTGGGAAAAATTCCCTCTCTTCCAAGAGGTGAGCTATTTGCTCTACGAGAACCATTTATTCCAATAAGATCGAAGTCATCATTAAGGGCCATGCTCCTCCCTGAATGTGCTTTTTTATTAAATATGTCCTGAGGGCTATAATGTGATGTTTTATGCTGATCCATAGTTGCACCTTCCAAGTGACGGTCTCAGCCTCCGAGAGTTGCCATGCAGACTTCAGCCCAGCGTTTCCTCCCGGCTGCACAGGGAGGGACTTAACACAGGAGAGACAAGCCTTGGATGCTAACACATTCTAACTGGGCAGTGGAGGCAGATGACTTGGCTTTACTTGCTGTGAAATGGGAATAAGAAATGCTTCTCTATCTACCCTGCCGGAGGGGGATCAAGAGAAAATATATGGTTTCTGAGCTGGCTCCCTGTCTGAGGTACCCCCTATACAGATCTGGCAGCTCAGACCCAGAGACTTCAGGCAGAGCCCAAGAGCCCCAAGATAATTACTGGGGGAAACAGGCGGCCCACTTTCAAGCCCTGTGCTTGCTCTCCCATGCCGTGAGCCTCACTCAATGTCATTTAAATCAAGTCAAATCAAGGGGACCAGTCCTGCTTGCCATGGAACTTATTCTAACCCACCAAGAACCCATGTTCCGCGTGCTCAGTGTGCGCTGTAAAGTTTTCAGTGGCTAGTTTTCCAGAAAGAGAGCTCCACACCCATTTTCTGGGGGTGGGTAGACTCAACCATCTCAACTTTCAGTTGTCAGCTGAGCATGGTAACTGCTTGTACGGCCCAGGGACTCCATATTCAGGGGTAGGTGTTGTTTAAAAATAAATGTATAATCTTTTCCCAATGGCAACTGGGAGATAATGATGCTGCCTACTTCACAGGGTGGCCGGGAGAGTCAAATTAAACACGCCACGAGTTTGCTTTGTGCGCTGTAAGAAATAGACCGATGTGGGGGATTATGAGTGCTTGTTTGTCCTTTTTTAACAGTTGAGGATACTTGCATGCCTGTGAAATTGAAGATTCCCAGGAACAACCCCAATTGGACTCAATCAGGCGCTCAGGCGGGAAGCAGGCATCCATCCACACTTTAACAAGCTCTGCCTGGGGAGGCTGATATGCATACTCAAGTTGGACAATCAGTCAACAAGAATACTTTGCATGATTTCCAAAGGAGAAGGTGAAAAGCACTAACCGTGGGTCTAGCCCTTTCCAGAGCTACTTCCGAGAAGCCGCCATCAGTGATGAAACAGTCAAGAGCCAAGGTGACAGAGCTACAAAGTGGCATCTCCAGTTTCCTAATCCCAAGCAGGCCCACATTAACGTCCACGTGGCCTTAAGGACTAACTGTTCCTGCCCTCCCGACTCACTAGAAATACCAACACCTCCTGCGTCCTTGAAGTTACACTGAACTACAACATGCACAGTTGCCATTGAGTGGAATCAGTCTAGGGCATCACCACGTGTGTCAGAGTAGGATTTGGCCCCAAAGGGTTTTCAATGACTGAGTTTTTTGTCTGTTTGTTTTTCAGATGCAGATTACCAGGCTTTTCTTCCAAGGCACTTCTGGGTAGACTCGAATCTCCAACCTTCCCATTAGCAGCCCACTGCTTTGCCAATTACAGACACCCTCCTGCAGCCCCAAACTCCGGAGAGCTCTATCACCTGTGTTGACCTCCATTCCTTGGCCTCTTTGATGTCTTGACTTAGAGAAGGAGCCAGACTGTGGCCTCTCCCACCTGCAGTCCCTCTGAGCTGTCAGCCACACAGCATCATGAAGCACAGCCCATCCGAGAAGCAGCACCCTGACTGCCTTTGTGTTCCTCGCTAGAATAAGCACAAGGCGAGAATCAAAGAGCCTTTGGACGCGAAACCATCAAGCATGGAGATGCAGCCCAAATGGACAGGCAGCCGGTGTTGAGTTTGTTGTCTGTGCACAGTCTAGACGCAGGGAAACACACAACTCCTCTGCGACTCAGGCCAGCAGGAACATGCACTGCTCTGGTAGTTCCTTCAGTCAAGCTGCCCCATGGGGACCAAATCCAAACGTCTGGCCCAGGTTTTGGGAGGGACATATGTGGATAGCCACCTACCTCAGAATTAGAAACCTTGGAAGCTAGTTAATAGTTCTCAGGCAACACGCTCCAGTCTCTGGGACTCAGGCTTTCTCACCTGTGGGTGGTAGTAGCCTAACCTCCCACGGCGTCGGGCATACATGCAGTGAGTGCTCAGTGAATACGTGTGAATTGGATGGAGGGATTAATGAGGTCTCTGCTTAGAACCAAGAGCCGCTCCTCTGGCGAAAGACCAGGCTTTCTACTTCCATCAAGAGTGACAGTCTCAGAAACCCACAGGGGCAGTTCTGACCCCTGTCCACGGGTCGCTAGGAGCCAGCAGCAATTCAATGGCAGTGATTTGGGTTGTTGTGTTTAATCCTAAAGACGGTAGAAGATCACGTGGTCTAGATATGCCTAGAGCAATCACAAATCCTCCAACAAAAGACTTGTGCTTCTGAGAAAAATATGCTCTCTGGCTTCAGAGACTATTCTCCAGTAACATGGCCCCCCTGGCCCTCCTGGCCCTCTAACCCAATCCAGGCCCCAGAACTCTACAGGCCCCCTAATTCCAGAACTCTACAGGTCCCCACCCCACCCCCTATCCAAAGCTGTGTGTATCAGAACTACAATCCCTTGCTAGATAACTGGATGAAGCAATTCAAATTGAAGTATAAATGGATGCCTATGAGTAATCCAGACAGATGGAGCCCGATCTCAGAGGCCTACATTTCATTCATAAGCTAATATCCAAACCCACTGTGACTCTGAATCTTTCCGGGAACAGAGAGCCTCATCTTTTTCCCAGAGTCCAGCTGGTGGGTTTGACCCACCAACCTTACTGTTAGCAGTTCACCACAGGGCCTATATTTCATTCATAGTCGTGAATATTTTATAGTAATCGGGGGCTGGCCAGAACCGTGAGAGGACTGTAGGATATTTGGGGTGGAGGTGAGGGTAAGTCTGTGTCAAATCTCAAATCACACAGCTACCCACAATCTGTGTGGCTGGTCCTGAGGAACTCTGGCTGAGGACTCTTGCCCGCTGGGACAAATAGATCTTTGTTGTGGTGGCAGCCCTGCGCTTGTGGGATGCTGAACAGCCCCCTGACCTCTATCTGCCGGAGGTGCCTGCCACACCCTCTCCTCAGTTATAGACACTCAAAATGTCTCAACACATGGCCAAGTGTCCCCTGGCAGGCACTGCTAGTTCCCATGTGGAACCACTGCTCTGGAAGGAAAGTGACTAAAGTGGCAAATCCTAAAATACAGCAGCGCAAATTCCAGCGTCTTGTCCACATCGTAGTATCTCTTCCAACAGCCCGCTGCACGTGCCGTCCCCTCCTGCTGTTCTTCCTTCTTCCCATCTCATCCTCTTATTACTCCTTATTATTCCTCAGTTCACCCCCTCTGCAGAGCCTTCCAGAACCTACTAAACCTAGGGAGGAGATAGACCCTCTTCCATCCGAAAGCAGAGTACTCCCATCTGTTGCACTAGGCTGCACCGTGGACCTAAACCCTGAAACCATTCTGGGCAGGGGCTCCGTCTTAAAAGCATCCTTCCATTGTGACCTGAACAGACCGTGGTCCAGCACCAACTAAAGGAGCGCATGAACAGAATGCTAACACTCCGTGGTGGTTTGCCAGGTATCAGCCGCTGGGCATCCCGTCCTCCCCTCTCCCTTCAGCCTCTCCTCTCCATTGCCCCTGTACCATTACTCCCCATGCTCCTAGAGGCTCATTGGCAGCCAGAGGGGAAAGGTCACTCCTGCATCGTGACACCGGGAGCATGTGGTGTAACGGGGTAGATGCACTGCAGCCTGCATGTTGCTCCCACGCTGACCTTCTCTCTTCCCACGTGGGTTCTCACCTACCCTGCTGCACCCCAACTGAAAGTCAATTGCAGAGCCTTCGGCCCTCAGCCTGGAGGTCCCCTGCACTGCCCCCTCCTCACCCACCCCATGACACAGTAGGTCTAGGCAGTGAAGGAGTAGGAAGGTGGGCATGAGCGTTGCAATGCAGCTTCCCTATAGAGGCAGGATTGCTGGGCAGTCGGAGACCCAGGGCGATAGGAGTACTCTCAAGTCAGCCTCACCGGCCTAAGCCAAGAGTGCAGGCCTTTCCTACACACCTGCCATCTTTGGTGGGGTTATTAGACTCCTTCTGCCTCCCCTGGGGGGTGGGGACCTGGGGGGTGGAATACAAACAATACACCCCTCCCCCACCCTACCCCCCCACCCCCACATACTCCTAGAGTTAAGACCAGAATGTAATAAAGGAGGGAAAAATACTAATGTATTCCAATTCCTCCTCTCTGCTGGGGGTGGGGTGTGGGGTGTGTGTGACATGACAGTTTGGGCCCTGATGTGAGATTGACAGTCCGAGGCTGACGTGGATCCATCCCCATCTCCAGTCTAGCACTTTACATGCAAACCTATACACATACACAGTAAGACCCACTTTTTCAAAGAAGCAGAAAATGCCCTCCAATAAACTGGCTTGGGCACAGCCTAGCTGCCTCCCCTCTGTCCCTGAAGGGCGATTCTCAAATGCAAATTGATGTTCAAGACAATCAAGACCTTCCCTCTCACACACCACCACCCCCACCTCCACCA
>NW_022111310.1:21157811-21168123 GCF_000313985.2 Echinops telfairi
CCCCCACCTCCACTACCACCACCACCACCACCACCACCACCACCACCACCGTCACCACTTGATTCTACCTGCTTCCACTACATGTTAGCAATCAAATCCACTTCTTGGTTCTGACCCTTCCCAGACAGAACCTCTTCTGGGAATGTAGACCTTAGCCTCCAACATGGTTTATGATTTGTCAACCTAGGAACCTCTCAAGATATCCGGTGAGGACCCCCATTCCACTACCACCTTGCAGAAAACTATCCCCTTGTTGGCTCTCAACCACCCCACCCTGCATCACCAGCTATGGCTTCCCTCTGAGTGGATAGCAGTGGGTGGGGAGGGCTCAGAGACCACCTTTAAAGATTCCTTGAGTATTAGAAGCTTGCGATGCTTTCAGTATATAACAGATCCCGGACTGACCCTCTTGTTAATTTGAGCTATTGTTTGCAGCAAGGCGCAAACACTATCTTGTCTTAATGCACATTTTCTCTTTTCCTCATTATAGCTAGGTGAACATTACTGCCCACAGTCATTGTAGGTGAAATTGTAGAAAAAGCTCAACGAAAGTTGAACGAGAGTTTCAGCAAGGCAGGAGCCCTGGTGGAGTAGTGAGTTGCCCATTGGGCTGTTAGCCACAAGGTCAGCAATTCAAAGCCAGTTTGGCTGCTCTAATGGACAGAGATGAGGCTGTCTGTTCCGGTAAAGATTTACAGTCTTGTAAACCCCAGAGAGCATCACTATGAGCTGGACAATGCCAGGCGATGGCAGTAGGATTCAGTTTGGCTTAAACATCAGTTGGCGGAAACCCCACACGTGCGTGTGTACCGCTGTGCACCTCTGAGCTTTGAGCAGCAGCTTTCCTGGAAGTAGACCGCCAGGCCTTTCTTTTGAGGTACCTCAGGGTGGATTCGAACGTCTGCCTGATTATCAACCCAGCACATGAACTGTTTTCACACCCAAGGACTGGCATAGAACCCAGGCCTGCTTAACTGTAGTCCTTTCATTCACAGACAAGTATTTCTGAGCATCTCACTAACAACGGGAGGCCATGCTGGACCCTGGGGACATGATGGAAAGCAGAAAACAGAGCCATGTGCTTTGCAAACTGGAGAGAGGCAGCCCTGAGCAGACTAGGACCTGGGACAAGTGCGCTGACAAGTCTCAACAGCGAAAGCGCAGGGTGGCTGCGGGGCGCTGAAGAAAGAGACCCGGCTCAGCGGCAGTTGTGCAGGCCCAGGGAGCATGTGGCATCTACGTCAAGAACAAAAGGATGTGTAAAACTTGCCCAGGGAAGCGGCTGGGTGGGGGTGGAGGGGGTGATGTAAGCATCCAGGCATCCAAAGGTTAGAAACTTCAGCATGCGTGACAAATCGATTTGGGGAGGCTGGCACAGGGTCCCACAAGAGAGGCTGGAGAGGCAGGAGAGATTGGGCCATGCTACACCTTGCAGGCCTTGTTTCAGCTTGAGAAGTGCCCCGTACAGCCAAGGGGAAGCAGTGACTAAGAGGCGATAACGGCAGGCTGTCTGTCTGCCTCTACCAGGAAGACAGCTGACCAGATGGCAGTTAGAGTCAGAAGGGATTCCTGAGCATGGGGATCTTAACGGAGGCAGCCAGTCCTGGCTCCCTCAGGCTGGCAATTCTTAGGCAAAGGGAAGGATCTGGAAGCAGTGGTACCTCCTGGTTGCTGCTGCTGGGGGGGGGGGGGGGGGGGGAATGCAGTGTGACACCCTGGTGATGTGGCAGGTTTTGCGTTGGGCAGCGAACTTCAAGGTCGCCAGCTATACTCCACAGGAGAAAGACATTCGACCCTCTCCTGCAGGGGTGCTCTGAGTTGCAGTTGACTCAGTGGCAGTGAGTTTTCTGGGTCTGACAGGAGAAGACAGAGGTTACCTGCTGCTGGGGCAGCTTGTTATCAGGAGACTCTGGCATCATCCATGTAACTTATTTATGGAGCAAACTGGCAGACAGGAGACGCCATCTGAAGCAGAGGCTCTTGGCCCTGAGCCCTGAGGGAGAGACTGATGACGGGCCAGGCTCTTGCAGGTCCAGCGTGGAGTCTGGCTTCCCCCTCCTAGATGGCACACGAATGCTCCAGGTGATTCTTTGGGGAATGTCTGGCCCCGAGAGTCAGGCTCCCCCTTTCATCTTCTGGTCCTACAGCCAGACACAGACAGCTCCAACCTCTTCCCATTTCCTCCACGCCTGGGGCCCTCAGGACATCCTCTCAGCTGGAGTTCTTCATTGGAGTGAGAAGCAGCTGTCTACCAGTCCTGGCTCCAAACCGGGCAGACCCAGATGGGCCCCACTCTCCATTCCAGATATGGAGTCTCCAGCAGCCCTTCCCCCCAACCCCATCCCTTTCCCACCAGAATCCTTAAAGATGAAAGTGTCTCATCAATCCCTCCACTAATTACCTGCTGTGATGTACTTATGGAGACTGATAAGGAAGCAATTAGGATGGACAAGCAGGGATTACAGGAAGGGGAAAATGTTCCCTTGTCAAGATAATGCCCCCCCCCCCCAGCTTTCCCTCCCAGCCCCCACCGCCATGTCTGAGAAATGGCAGAGCAGGATTGGGGGCTCTTTAGAGAGGGGGAACCTGGATGAGGTCAACAGAGGAGATACCCAGGTGGGACAAGCCCCAGATGATCAGCTAATCCGGGATCCCTGCACTCCAAGCAGGCAGACTGGGTGCGCAGACTGGGCTGGAGAAGAACAGCATGGGGCAACAGAGACAGTCCTTGGGGAATGGGGGTGAGGGGGGTGACATGGAGCTCCTGGGCATCAGGAGCATTCACATCCCTTCCAGAAGTCACCAGACAACCCAGCCCAGCCCCTCGTCAGGTAGGAAGAAAGCTCAGTTTGGGCAGTTCTTCTGAGATTTCAAGAGACGCTCAAAACCCAGCTGTCGTGTGAAATCTCTCTCTCTCTTTTTTTTTGGGAACCTATCTGTCTTTTTTTTTTTTCCCTAACAAAATATCTTATGAGCCAGCAAAACGATATCTGCATGCCAGATGTGGCCTGTGGGCAGCCGGTTGGAGCAGCCAGTTGGAGCTAATTTTAGCCCAACACCTTCCTGGTTGACAAGTAAATGTAGCAGCAACGGAAGGACACTTGGAGATGAGAAGGGACTTGCCCAAAGTCACAGGGCAGCATGACAGGGGTGGCGCCGCCAACACTGTCAAGCACATGCTCTCTAGTGTCCCGCTTCCTACAATACTAAGAAAGTGGAGGCCGATCACAGATCTTGAAAATTAAGCAGGCAAGCAGATATGTAAACATGCCAACAGATTGCAAGTAGTGCTCTCAAAATGCCCCCAGGAATTCTACAGAGGGACATGAGGCACACACCTGCAAATGGTGGCTGTGGGACAAGGGAGGGGCAGAGCCCAGTCCATTTACTTTGCTCCAAAGTAAATGCTTGGTTGTCCTGGGGTCCTGGAGTGGGGAAATGAGCATGGTCTCCGCCTCCCCAGCACCTCACAGACAGGGCTGGGCAGGCTGGCCCACACACTCATGGCCGAGCATGTGTGCCAAGTGCCCAAAGAAGTACATTCAGGAAACCGGGGTGAGCTGAGGGAAGGAGGCTCCACTCTGAGCTGGGGTAATGGGGACAGAATGGCCCTCAAAGGAAAGGCAGAAGTTGAGTTGGGCTGTGAGGGGTAAATTAGCCAGGTAATGGAAGCAAGCAGGGGATGTCTATTTAATCTAAGGACATAGATGAAATCGAGTGGAGGTGCTGGAATTGCAAGCAATGGGACCATATAAGCTATGACTCTGAAAAGGCAACTTTCCAAAGGATTTGTAGCTGGGAAGAGGTCATTGTAACTAGAGTGTATATTCAAGGACCCCGCCTATCAGTGGGTTGCACTGCAGTGGCTTGCATGTTGCTATGATGCTATGCCACCAAAATTTCAAATACCAGCTGGGGCACACATTTTCAATAGGATTAAGATGGAGTAGGAATAATGACCTAGCCATCTACTTCCCCAGAAGGCCCTGTGAGTTTCTGAGATTGGAACTGTTTATGGGAGTCAAAAACCTCTTCTTTCTCCCACTCAGCAGCTGGTAGTTTCAAATTGCTGATCTTGCAGTTAGGAGCCCGAAGCTTAACTCACTACAAAAACTATCCAACCCAAAGCCTATGAAATAATTGCAACAGAAGATGATCCAGTATAACCCAATACATAAAAGGTAACTCACTTACAAAATACCACTGCTCAAGAGGATGGCAGGGGATTGGACAACACCTTGTTCTGTGGTACGTGGCATCAACATGAGTCAGAACCCACTAAATTCTAACTGTGAACAACAATGCTATAGGAGGCAGGGCTGAAGAAGGAAAAGGAATCCAGGTCTGAGAGGGCTGAATGTCAAGCAAAAAAATATCCTAACTCCTCACTTAGTGACATGCTTAGATTCTAAAGACTAGGTCATTATGCAAAAATAGCATTAAGTCAAAATGAGAGATGCTAAGAACAGATAAAAAAAGAGGATGAGTATATCATTGCCTAGCTACCACATGACATCATTACAGAAGTATTAAACTACTGAGAGTCATAGCCTAGCCCGGTTGACCCATAAGAACCATCAGATGTTCTCTCAACCTCCATTGATGGTGTTTGTTATTGACAGGCATATATCACTAAAGCACAGAATAGTAGGATGATAGATTTTTCACTCTTGTAAATGCGAAATGTCAGCTAGTGAGATAGTGAACAAGGAGCAGGTGTATGCGTGCTGCAAGGCAGCATTGGGGAATGCCTGGCCTGCAGACCCTAGAAGGCCTGGGAGATCATCAAAGGGTCCTCGTCTCACCACAGAGGGGGACTTCCAGCCATCAGGGTGAGTTAATGAAATGTTTGCTGTCATCGTGCATGAATGATGTCATAAATAGCCAAATGGTCCTCGGCAGAAAAAAGCTTCCCACCCCTGTTGCAAAGTAATCAATGGGAAGCCTCTAAAGGTTCTGGGAGGCAGGCACTACGACAGGAACATTACCGGTGTTGCATCTAGGGATAATTCATCACATATACAGTGAACCAGAGGATCATAGTGCAGATGTAGACGCCCAGGGCAGGTTGCTTGGAGTTCACTCAATGGCTATGGCCTTTACCATGGACCCTGCTACTTGTTAGGAGTTGGGGACAGGGCAATGAATAGAGCAATCACTCAACACTGCCGTGGCAAAACGATATGTACCAAACAACTTGAAGGACAGGATTCTACTCCATTCACCTCAGAGCTGAGCACACAGTTTGGCCTATAGGAAGCGCTCAGTAAATGTTTGCTCCATCTCACTGAACAGGTCCCAGAGAAAAAAGTTACAAGACTCGGTGTAAGTGTAGCAGTTACATAATCTCCTGTCACCTCGAGTGAAGGGATGGAGTCTAGCCTGTCAAGGTCATAGCCAATGTGGCCTCTGTGTGGGCACGGCCTTCTCCTGCTGATTCTGGGAACTCCTGCCTTCCTCCCTGGAGGCAGGACACACCGTCTCTCTGCTTTGTCTTCCTGTTGACCAGACACATGGAGCCCTGCTAACGGAAGCCATAGCCCTAGAGCTGGTGGAGCCACATGGAGAGCTGCCCCAGCGCTGAGATGTGTCCACAAGACTCTTCCCCAGAGGCCTGTGATCTTCCTACATTAGGCATCATTGTATGTGGTGTGTGAGTCCATAGAAGAACATATGGGCTAATATCAGACTTACGGGCTAATATCAAACTTATGGACTTGATCCGGACTGACTGGGATGTTTTCTTAATATACAATTACTCTTGAATATCAAACTCTCTTACACACATCTGAGTGTCTCTGTATTTGTTTCTCTAGTCCACCCGGACTAAAACAGTAGGTAACCGCAGTATAACTCAGAGACAGAAATGGGTGGGAAGTAGCTAAAGCAAGAGAAGCTGCATGGTGGGATAAAATGAGTCTCCTCAGATCCAGGGCTTGGCTTTCAGTCCGGAGTCTTGGCAGCAATTATCATGCCCTTTCCCTTTCCAGGAGTCAGTTTCCACGTCTGCAAACAGGCACACTGGAGCTAGTTTTAAAAGGTCCCTACGTCCTGATGGGGGCAGCGGTGGTTCCATGGTGGTAGAAGTCTTGCCTTCTATGCCAGCGGTTCCAGTTTGACTCCTGACCAATGCATCTGCTTATAGCCACAACCCTTCAGAAGAACGTCCAGATTAAGACGGACTAGGAAGCAAGGCTGGCCAATCCTGCCCCCCCACAAAAAAAATCAGCCAATAGAACCCCTATGAATAACAAGGGTACAATTTCACTAGATGTGGGTGGCCTTGAGTCAGGGGTCAACTCCAATGGCAGCAAGCCACAGCAACAAAATACTCTGAGGGTCACTGATGAAGCTGAGAGGACGATCATAGGGAGGGGGAGGTCGGGGAGCTAGTAGAGATTGTGCTGGATGCCTGCGGCTGGAAAACCAGAGTCTCAAGCAGAGGAAAGGGAGGAGCCCCAGGAGCTACTCTGAGCTGCTAAACTGGGTACCTGCCAGCTTCTGGGCTCACCTCTCTGCCCTGCCCTGCCCTGCCCTGCCCCTTGAAAGGCCTCGGGCTGAATGGCAACGGCTGTTAGCCTCCACTTTCATTACTATAATTAAAAACTGCGTTCACTGGTGTTCTCTGGGTAGTCTATGCACTGTGGAAAAGCACTTTCCTGATGACTATTAATTAATCCCTTACCACCCAGGCCAGGCAAGGACTGCTGAGTAGCCTCATTTTTCATCCAGAGGAAATGGGCACAGAAAGCAGGTTGGCGCTCGACAGGGTCACCCAGCAGGGCTGAGCCTCATTCCCTATTGGAGCGTGGGGGCTCAGCCCAGAGCACGAATGACCCAGACTGAGGCATTGAGGTTAAGCCAAATTTGGTGTGAGAAGTGATGGCATTTCTTTTACAGAGTGGATCTCAGCGACCCACTCTCTAGGAGTCTCTCAGAGCAGACCATCCACATGGGTGGATGCCCTTCGTGGGTTGAAAGAAAAAGGAAGGGAAATTAAGGATGTGCAAATCATCCCTAAGATTTTCAATTTGTAGTAATCCCTACTGGGATTTTTAAGGAGGAAGGGTGGGTGTCAGTCTGGAGGATTAGAGACCAGAGATGGTCTCCTGCTGGAGCATCCTGGGAATTGAATGACCTGCTGCTGGGGAGTCATGAGACGGTGACCTCAGGATCGAAAGTCATGAGAAGGAGAAACTCCTTGTGGAGGTCAGAGCAGATTCCGAGGAAGAGGAGGTGTTTGAGCTGTCTCCAGTCCCAAACCCACAGGCCAGAAAAGGAGCAGATGGGTTTCATTGCTTTCACAGCTCCGGGCAAGAGGCAGCTGCCCTGCCTTCTGCAGGCTGAGCAGTTAATTTGTCCAACTCACCACTTTTTAAAAACCCACATTCAGGGTCCCTGCTGCCTGACGGGTGTGGATAAAGTAGGATGGGTTTGAAGGGAAGGGTGAAAAAGGAGCACCAGCAGGGCAGGAGAGAGGAAACCCTGCTGTTTTTAATCAAGCAAACGACAAAGAAGGGCCATGCTGAGGAGGGCGAGACTCGGGCAATATGAGCTTCCTTCCCAAGATCATTGGGCACGAGGTTGTAGCTCAAAGCATTCTATAAAAACTGGCCATGCTCGAGTTTTGCTAGAATCACTCACACAGGACCAGAGAAGCCAGAAGAATATAATGTTCATAAACACCAAATCCAAACCCACTGTCGCCGCGTAGATGAGTAGATTCCAACTCACAGTGAGGCAACACGACCGAGCAGAATTGCCCGCAGGATTTCCAAGGCTGTGCTCCTAAAGAACGCAGACTACCACGTCTTTCTCCTGAGAGGCTGGTGGGCTCAAACTGCTGACCTTTAGTTACAGACTAGTGGCTGATCCACTATGGCTCCTTCATAATAATACTGCTTATTGTGCCTTGTGTCCCAGTTTTGAATCCATTATGATTGGCCCCCAAATCATAATGGATATGACTACCATTGGGGACTAAGCTGTCTTAAGAGCTTATACTTGGCCCTTTCCAGACATTCTCTCATTAACCCTCAAACTGTCCTGTCAATTGTAAAGTGTTCTCACCCTATCTCCAGGAAAGAAACTCAACTCTGAGAGGTTACACAGGTTTGCCAAGAGAGCCAGTAACTAACAAACCTGGGGCTTTCGCCCAGGTCCTTGTGACTGCACAGCCCATTGCAGGGCTACTTGTTCTTTATCTACACATCCTCCATTACCAAGGGATAATCTGATAGGCCAGAAGTCCTTGAAGAAACGACTAACCCTTCAGTCCTATTACACCCTAACCTGATCATTCCCACCAACTTTCAGGAAGAATGATTCTCAGACCTAAAGGTGATGGCAATCGACTCCTGCTCATATTGGCACATGCCTTTGAGGTTTCAAGACACCCAGCGAAGCGAAGTCAGGAAGCCTTACACACCTTGGTGGAAGATAGAGAGTTATTGCTCTCTTGATCAGTTCCTGAGACTGATTTCGATAATTCAGCTCAAGATCTATCACAATGTCATGCTTCTAGCCCAAGTCACCTTTCCTTGGCCACACTGCTCACCACAGACTCCCTCCTTTACACTAGCCTTCAAGAATCAAGTGGGGAGAGACAAGGTAGCAGACACTTCTTGTTGTGTATCCAATGCACAATTTTACCCTTTGCAGCTGTAATAGAATCCTTCATGATGGGGTGAAGTTTAGCTGAGAAATTTCTATCTTCCTTTGGAATTTCAATGATGATAGAGGATGTGGCTGGGAATGAGCATATGAGGCAGAAAATCACTTATGTATACTTTCTCCTCTCCACGGGTGGAATGTAGACATGATAGATAGAGCTGGGTTCACCATGTTGGTCCTTGAAGTGAACTTGGGGACTCAAAGCATCGCATCAATAGCAGGGTAAGTAGATAGAAGGAGACTGGGTCCCCAACACAACGGCCAACTGCCTGGACCCTAAGCTTCTATCCTGAATAAGCCATTGTACTATTGGACTTTTGCCACTTGTAGCTACATCAACACTAGCAAATGAAGAGAAATGGAGCTTAATGGAGATGACGTGGGTCTTGATTGCAGAGGTTAATGCTTCCTAGGCCTTCGGCTTATCTCCAAACTATGTGGTGTAATAGAAAAACAAGGACTTTGAAAACAGACAGGAGTTCTAATGGGTCTGACTACTTATTAGCTGAGTAAAATGGAACAACTCAAACTCACTGAGCCTCAGTGTTCTCATCCATTAAATGGGGATCTGAGGGTTACAGGAAACAAGTGGCACCGTCATGGAGGAAAAGTTGTGTCTGCCTCATTCATGGATGCATCTCTTCACCCACGCTAGCAATGGCCACGTGGAGCCTAGTGAGTGCCCCATATAGCCCTGCCGAATAAATGGACAGTGTGTGCCAAGCAAGTGGTCCATTGTGGGTGTCCTTCATTCCCTACCCATCACCAGCACAGTCCTGACACACGCATTCCTCATCAACCTCTGTAATCTTGTAAGCTTAAAGCAAAAGCCCACAGCAGGCAAATCACTAGGTCTGTGAGTTACATTTCTGAGCTCTGCTGCAAAACGCTTCTTGGGAAAAGTCTCTTTACCTTTTTACAACTAGAAAGCAGAGAGAAAATTAACTTTCTCTTCCTACTGGTTCTTTGTTCCTCATTCCTTAACAGCCCCTCTCCATTCATGCCCCATTTAATTTTCACACATAATCTAAGATGCGAATTTTGTTCAGCCCTCACTGGGCAGGCTCCTCCTCAGCTCCTGTCTGAAAGGGGCTTAGCACTGAATGTTAGAAAACAGAAGCCAGCCCCAATATGAGACATGATGCCCCTCATTGATCCATGGCCCTGCAGGGGACACACTAGAGACACAGTGTGGGAATTGCACCTGATCTGATCCCGCCTCACCGAGGCAAATCACTGGGGGAGTGCAGCAGAACAGAAAGGGAATGGAGCAAGGTCCCCAGGGAATGCTGAAGGTGGACTTTGGGGTCAGGGCATGGTGCCCCAACAGACTGGACTGGAAAACACTCCTAAAGGCCAATGATCCTTGAACTAACTATAAACTTTTCTTTCGTGTTGTGTTTTAATTTGTTCTTTGTCAGTGGTTTGTTGTTATTATTGTTTTGTTGTATATTGTTGCTTGGTTTTGCTCTGTCTTGTTTTTGTGCATGTTATTATCTCCACAAGTCTGTGTAAATAAGAGGCTGGATGAACAATCTGGAGGAGAAAACAATGGGACCAACAGTTCTGGGGGGACATGAGAGAGAGGGAGGTGGAGGGAAAGGAAGTGGTGTTAACAAACCCAGGGACAAGGGAACAA
>NW_022111310.1:21169216-21205073 GCF_000313985.2 Echinops telfairi
GGGGAGGGAGGGGGGAAAATGAGGACCTGATTGGGGAGGGGGAGGTGCTTAAGTGGAGAGCAAATGTTTTGAGAATGATGTGGGTAATGAATGTACAAATGTGCTTTACACAATTGACGTATGTATGGATTGTGATAAGAGTCCTATGAGCCCCTAATAAAATGATTAAAAAACATAAAAAGAAAACAGAAGCTCCACTGGGAGGGAGGGTGGGGGTGGGTGGGCCCTCCGGGTGGGCCTTCCCTTCCCCTCCCCCACTCTCCTCCCCTCCCCTCCCACACCCACAAGTCTCCAGGCTTAACACCTAAGGGAAGAAACTGGGGGAAATAACAAGTGCTTTTATTTTTTTCTTTTCTGTTTTGAGAATCTTTTCTGTCTCATAATAATAGATAGCACCTAATTATTAGCTATCTACTCAACACCAGGCTCTACTCTACATGGTTTACGTATGTATTCGTATAACCCTCACAACAAACGGATGGAGTACGCAGATGAAGCCTACCTGAGACGAGAGAACATGGAGGCTCATGGGGCTTATGCAAAAGCTGCTGTCTATCTGCATGCAAATTTGTACAGGAATGTTTATCACAGCATTATTCATAAGAGGTGAAAGGTAGATCAACCCAAATGACCAGCCACTGATCAACAAAATGTGATAGATCCGATATTGTTTATTGGCCATAAAAAGGAAGGAATCAAAATGGATGCATAGGACCGCATGATTGAACTTGGAAACCGTGATGCTAGGAGAAAGACATAAGTCTCAAAGGAACAAATATTGCCTAAGACTGTTCATATCAAACGGTCACAAGCGCATCAGTGGTGCTAAAGGATGAGAGGAGGGTGGGTTGAGAAGCAATAGCTGAGGGGTCCAGACTTTTATTTCAAGGCGATGGAAAATGTCTACAGCTGACTGGCAGTGGCTGCACATCCTTGTGAAGCTATGCCACCGCATGAATTAACTGTGTGGTATGGCAGCAATAGCTCAACAACGCTATTAAAAAAAATACAAAGAGCTGAGGTCTGAGCCCACATCTGGAAACCTCCCAATCCCTCTTTATTCCACCTCACCACCTGGCCTTTGGCGTGTGCTGCCTCCCTAAATTCTCACACTGGCTCTGTGAGGTATGGATGACCACTCTCAATTAATAGGTAAGGAAATCAAAGGCCGGGTGGGGAGAAAATAATGTCCCTGCTTGCCAAAGGAGAATTTAACCTAAAGGGAAAGAAAGTGATTTTTTCCAAATTCTCTATCTAGGAAGAACCCACCCATGTTCATCATAAACAAAGAATGTGATAACTACAAGGGACCCCAGAAATAATCTAGGGATTGTAGATTGTCCCCCAAATGGTCACACTCTAAGGATACTCATGAAGGTGCTCAGAGATTGAGGAGGTCCTCACAGAGCAGTGTTGCAATTCTACTGGAGACATGGGATTTCCATGTTCAGACTTTCACTGAAATGCAGGGCCACTGCCAGCACTGTGTGGCAGCCACTGATCTAGTCCAACCTGCCCCTTCCGCACACGATAATGAAGACAGGGGAAGGAAAAGGTCCCTTTGAGTCAATCTGTGAGTTGACGCCAGTGCTGGGCAAGGGGCCAGATTTCTGGCCCCTCTATATCCATGCATGTCTGTGGCCCAGATTAACGGCCTGATGCAAGAAAACTTGACTGCAGGTTGTGATTCTCCTCTCAGCTCCAAAGCACAGGAAAGGGAGCAGACTCTTTTTTCTTTCTTTCTTTTCACTGAAAAGAGCCAATTACTGAAGAGTTTCAGCGTTACAGACTATACTCTCTCCTTCACAACTGTCTTACAATGCCATTGGAATGGACAATTGGTCAAAGACAATACAGAGGACAGTGTGACTGTGCGCAGAGAAGACTATGTTTATAAAACAGCAGAGACTAGAGTTTAACCCTGGGCCATAGTTTGCTCATTTGGGCTCCAAAAGGATTCTTTACTGTCACTCACCCCCCTGGGATGACAGGGTGGGATGCGATGAGAGAAGCAGTCAACCTTCCATCCCTCAGTTGGAACTGGAGGCGGTGGTGTGATAGAATGAAAGCATGTGGCATGGGCTCTGGCAGATCTGTTTCGGTGTTCCGACTTCCATCCATTTACCTCTGAGACTCGGACACGGCATCTAGTGACTTACCATTGGTAAGATGGAGATGCCAGTGCCCCCTCTCTGGGTCACTGTTAGGATGCTAGGAAAAATAGCATGGCAGGGCCTCTTTGGATATTGAGAAAATGCTGATACACAAAGTACTCTTCACTTGCCTCTCCTGTTATCTCTCTTTGCCGACCAGGCCCCAACTGCACTGGACACCTTGCCATTTGTTTTCCCTGCCAAGCTTGGCCTCACCTGTGTAGCTTTACCCTCGCTGCTCCCTTCTCTTGGAATGCCATTCCCCTCACCCCCAAGCCTTCTCCTGACTCATCCTGTTGATTTTCCAATTCTCTGCTCAATGGTCACTTCATGGCAGAGTTTTCATGACAACTCTATTTATAACAGTGTCTTCATCCTGGGCCCGCAGGCCTACCTGGCCCTGCTTGGTCTGCTTCATATGCTCATTGCTATCTTAAATTCTATCGCTTACGTATGTAATCACTTGTTTACTGCCCTTCCTCTCTAAGCTACATAAAGCCCTCATACATCTTTCTGGTTTCCTAGAATCAAGAATAATGCCTAGACTGTAATAGGTCTCAGTAATTATTTGTTGAAAGAAAAACAAGAATAATGATCTTCAAATTGCTCCTATTTTTTAATTACCTTTTCTACCTTAAGCTCCTGTTTTGAGAACTACTAGGTTTTAACATAATACAAACGCCCCCATGTAAGAAGAGTCAATCTAATAATGTATCACTCAGTTAGATGCAAATTTTCTTGGAGCACAGAAATTCTGTTTGGGGGATGAAGTGGGTCTCTAATGTCATGGAGTGTCAAGTGTTACTACTGCAACCAGGTTAAAGGAAGGTCATTTTAGTCATATTTATATTATGTTAGAATTCCAAGGATCTCTTAACTATACCTCTCCATTCATCTTCTGATAGGTAAACTGAGAATCGGAAAAAAGGGGATCCTCCAACAGCCTTGTTCTTCACTGAACAAAGAAATGTTTAAATCTGTTAGTCACCAGATGCTGTAGCTCGAAGGTCACTTAGAAGTCATTTCCTCTTTGAGTCAAAATGAAGAGCTCAGGGCAAGAGATCCCAAGGCACTTAGCCAAGAAGACAGTCTGAAGCCCACCACCCATGTCCCCTTGGACCCACAGTTGGAATCTCACCACTCCCCTTCCCTTCTGCTCTGTGGATAGAAGCAGAAATGGAAAGGAGATTATTCCAGGCACACATTTATCAATGCTCATAAATCCTGACAATATTAACAACACACGACAGCTCCGCTGAACAAATTGGCAGTGAGTGGAGGCAGCTTAAGGAGGCAGGAGGTCTGAAGAAGAAAAAAAGAAGAAGAACTGCAGGCACACAACTATCTTTCCCTTCTGCACTTTTCCATGTCCAGCCACACAGCAAGACCTCAGGCAGGAGGTACTGGGGGTTGGAGGGCAGGTTAAAGGAGGTGCAGAGGTGCAGATCTAGAGAGAGTGTGCGGGTATGAGTGAGTGAGAGAGAGAGAGAGAGACTGCAGAGGGAATAATCCATTCCTGAGACGTCATTCATCTTTTATACAAATTAACCTCCACCCCCCTCATGCTGGCATTAATTTGTTCTTTGTTTCCTTGACATTCAGCTGGAGAGATCTCCGAAGAATTCAAAAAAATGCTCTCTTAGAGGTGAAAAGGGAAAGCCGGGGCTTCTGGTTCCAATACCCTGGGGAACCAGAACCGTGGGGGTGCTTCCATAGGGGGGCTTGCCCTGGCCTCATCTCCTCCCTTCTGTAGGGGAAGCCCATCTTCTGCTATATAATCGTAATGCATTCACATGGACTCTGTGCCTGGTCTGTGTTGCATGTTTCACATGCACCATGTGAGCGCCCAGCAACTCTCCTTGCAGACCTAGCCAGCACAGGTCTGCCCCCGGCCCCTGACTTCACCAAGGAGGGAGGATCTTCAGTGCAGCTCTGGTGGCCTCGGGGCCTTCCCCACCACCTTTTCCACTTCGGGGCGGCCCCGAGCCCACTGTGATCCCTGCATAGGCTCCAGGTCCATGTGCGTCCGTGGCCTCAGAAGGTCCACACCAGACCTCCGACCACTGGCAGCTTCAGCCCCTGTGAAAAGTGCTCAGATCAAAGACAAACTTTCAAAAGGAGAGGAGCGAGAGCACCATCAGATACCTATTGACAGGCACAGACTTTAAATGTTCCCCCTTGGTTTGGTATTTGTTTGCTATCTCCAAATGCATGAATAAATAAGCTAACATTATTTTTGGAACGAGAAGTAATATAAATAAATAAATAAGAATAAATAATGCTAATGATGAATTAATGAAGATGGATTTTAAAAATACACATATGCAAATCACATTTACTGTGAGGAACCCAAGGGCCCACACTTAGCACTCTCAGCCGCACCCCTGCGGCAGATTACGGTGAAGGGGAAGAGCAGCCCTTTCCCCAGGCTGCCCACATCCCAGGCGCACCCCTGCGGCAGATTACGGTGAGGGGGAAGAGCAGCCCTTTCCCCAGGCTGCCCATGTAGGCCTTGGGGGAGGTCAGACGCTATGTGGGTTATTCATCAAAAGGATTTCATTGCAGGGCAGTGCAATGATCTCCAGGTTCCAAAGATCCACCATTGTACACATGAAGGGCCACCCTAACAATTTTTGAGAAGTTAAAACGATAATAAAAAGAAAGTTAAACGCCATTTCTTTAGGTCCTACCCTATGTTGTGCAGGATCACAAGCTTGGACCTGGATGAAGTGGTTTGCAAGCACTGTTTCTTTCAATTTCCACAGCAATGCCATGAAGTCGGAGCAGTAAGCCCATCTGTCCAAGACGGTTAATAAAGATTAGAGAGGGGAAGTGGCTAAACAGCTATTAAGTATATTTTGCACATTTTTCCCCAACTCCAAAATAAATTTAATTTTCACTGCTGAAATGTATTTTTAATTTATGTGGCTATCAGGTAATGAGGCATTACAGAGGATTGGACGCATGGGAGGGATGGGGATGGGGGACATCTCTTCCAATAACCAGCATGTAGAGACTGTGATTCTGTGTCCAAAACTGTCGGGCGCACAGAAAGCTCAAAGTGAAGGGCTGAAGACAGGAGCATGTGCAACTGGCCTCGGCAGCAGGTGGGAGCTGAGGGAGAGGCTCTTTGGACTGGGTTGTCTGCTTGTTCATCTGTTGGCTCATCTTTCCTCACAAACCCAAATGGAGTAACCACTGTGATCGCACTTGGGCATGCAAGAAATGCTACCCAAAACGTAGGTGTGATGGGTGGTTTTGAATTGGTCCATTCATCGGTACCTTGAAAGAAAGGGCTGTCAATTCATTGGCTTTTGTAAAGCCAAGAAAGCCCGATGGAGCAGCTCTGCTCTGTAACACAGGGGGTGACCATGAACCCAGGTCACCTACCAGGTAACAAACAGTTTGTTGTTTCATTTTTAGTTTTGTTCATAGGAATAAATAAATCAAATAGGGAATCAAGGACAATCTCTTTGCTTATTTATCTGTCTATAAGCTTCCCATATTTCACATGTTGCAGTTACTCTTTCATCTCACAGGCTTCTTGTAAAGAAGGTTGGGGAAGTTAGGGAACGTTTAATGGGAAAGAGAAGACACCAATCCTCTGACTCTTTGTCTGTTTAAAAAGATATACAATAATATACTTAAAGATATATATATGTGCACATACACATATCCTACTATATATAATAGAATGTATATCTCTTCTGCACATGTATAAAATATATAGTATAATATAAATTTATATACCATATAAATATAATGTGATATATGTGTATGCATTATAATATATTTATTGTGTTCTATCTTACATATACAAGCATATTACATATGAAAATATCTATTCCATCATGCATGATATGATATTTGTTATGTATTATATATTCATATTTTATATTAATGTATAAATATATGCTCTATTCATACTAATGTCCCAGACCAGACTCATGATCAAAATGACTTCAATGGATGTGTCTTCCCAACCTTTTCTTTCCTCAAAGAAAATATTTCAACTTAGTTTCTATATTTCTTTCTAGATCTAAAACCCTTTTCTTTTATCATGTAAGCCACCTTGGTGACCCATTTACCAATTCTTCCATCAGCCCATCCACTCCTTTGTCAATTAATATGAAAACCTTTCCAAAACCTTTTACATATGGTCTCTATTGCTGGCCATCATGCAAAAAAAATACAAAGACATAAGATGGGGTCCTTGCTTCTGAAGAGTATACAACTAATTGGGAAAATAGACCACATTTACAGCACCCTCTGAGACACAGAAGGACATCAATGCAGCGAGTATGACAGCTACAAGACGTACCCCTAGAAAGGCTCAGCCTCAAGAGAGAGGGAAATTGGGGTTGACTGCATGGAAGAAGGGTGCTCTCATTCCTAAGGATCTGCTATGCACCAGGTAACACATTAGATACTCCCCAGCTACCAATTTACTTACTATTAACAAAAAGATAAACCAACCTTATGAGATAAATGTAGAGGGAAAATTCTCTATCTCTCTTTTTTTTTAATTAAAACCTTGCTTGTCTTATTTTATTTTAAAGCATATTATTGGGGGCTCTTACAGATATAACAATCCATAAATCAATTATATCAAGCAAACTGTACATATGTTGCCACTATCATTTTCAAAACATTATCTTTCTACTAGAGCCCTTTGATATAAGCTCCTCTTTTCCCTTCCATCCCCCACTCTCCCAACCTAAGTGAATCCTTAATAAATTATATATAAATATGCTTTTTTAATATCTTACATCATCTGCTGTGTACCTTCACCCACATTTCTGTTATTCACCCCCCTCGGGGTAGGGTATACATCCATCATTACTATCAGTCCCCTTCCTCGCCTTCCCCACCCACCCTCTCTGTACCCTCATGGTATCACTAATCCCATTACTGTTCCTGAGGGGTTTATCTGTCCTGGATCCCGCATGTTAAAAGATCTTATCTGTACCAATGTACATATTCCAGTTACCCAGATTTGTGAGGTAGAACTTGGGTCATGATAGTGAGAGGGAGGAAGTATCAAGGAACTAGAGAAGTGTTGTGTGTTTCATTGGTGCTACTGCACACTTGGTGAATCGCCTCTTCCGTGTGACCCTTCTGTGAGGGGATGTCCAGTTGTCTACAGATTGGCTTTGGGTCTCTTCTTTGAACCTTCTCCTTCACATGGATATAATTATTTGTTTTTGATCTTCTGATACCTGATCCCATTGACACCTCATGTTCACACAAGCTGGTGTGCTTCTTCCATGTGGACTTTGTTGCTTCCCTGATAGTTGGCTGCTTGTTTAACTTCAAGCCTTCAAGACCCCAGATGCTATATCTTTTAATTGCTGAGCACCATCAGCTTTCTTCACCACATTTGCTTATGCACCCATTTTGTCTTCAGCAATTGTGTTGGGAAGGTGAGTATCACACAGTGCCTGGTTATTAGAACAAAGTATCCTTGGATTGAGGGAAAACCTGAGTAGAAGCCTAAAGTCCATCTATTACCTTAATATTATTTTTCAATTTTTATTTTTTTGCTACCTTAATACTTTAACATATAAATATGTGTGCATAAACCAATAGCCCTATCATTATATATTAGTAAATTTCCATATAAACAAGCCAATATTTATACCTCTCTATATAGACTTTGCCCCCCAGTCCTTTCCTCTATTTCCTTTACTTTCCTCCTGCCCCACTGTTATGTTCACCTTTCATTCGCCTCTAAGAAATTCCTCTCGGCTCCATCACAATTGATTAAACCCCACCAGGCATTCTATACTCTCCTCACAGTCAATTTTAGGTCCCTTGTTGTTCCCTTGTCCCTGAGTTTGTTGGCTCACTGCTCCCTTTCCCCTGCCTCCACCTCTCTACCTTATCCCTGCCCCTAACAATAGCACCAACCTTTAACTCTTCAATTTGAAGAAAATGATTGGGTCACCTATCTACTCAGAGACTAGCTCACTGAAATTAAATAGCACGACCATCCAGAGAAAGTCTCTCTTCTACCTTCCCTGACCTCACAGCTGGACAGATACATTCAATCACTCCCTTTGATTGCTCTGCAGCTCATCAAGCACAGGATCCATGCAGTTATTCAGAACACAGATCTCACGATTGAGACTTATTTGAGGGGAGTGGTAATGGGGGAGGTTTGCACCCCACTTGAGCGGCTGCTTTAAAACATCTGCTCTCATGCCAGCCCTTCCCTAAGCTCTGCACTGATGCATTCAATAGGGTGTTCCTGGAATCTTCAGGCAAAGGGCAGGTGTCAGGCATCTCGGGGTTCCAGCTATCATTCTGCCCTAACGCCAATCTTTCACATAACAGTTAGCATTGCTCATTTTGCAGGTGAAGAAACTGAGATCCCGAGGGAGGAACCGGTCCTATCCAAGGTCACTTTTAAGTGGCCTAGTCTCAAGAAAAATGTAAATGAGTCTAATGCCAGGATCCATAGGATTTGTGTATTGTGGAGGTGAGGATTCCTCCTCCTGCTGAGCCAGCAGGTGAGCTGAGACATCACCTATCACACACACAGACCCTGCCTTGGCCAGGTCTCTGATGTCACTGGACCACCTGTGCTCACAGCTGCCCCCAAAGGAACCCTTTCCCACACCCCCTACTTACAGAAAGGGCAGAAGAAAAACGTGATTCCTTTTCCTGGGGAAACTTTTTTCCTGTAAGAAGCATGAATCCAACAGCTTCCCTGAGACTCATTTTTCATCCGATTAATGTCAGGCCTCCTATGTTTCCTAATGAAATCTGACACTAACAGAGAAAAATGGATACATTAATATTGAGTTCATTAGTAAATAGATTACCCAAATGTTTGGGGTGAGGGGAAGAGGAAGGTGAAGGGAGAGGAGAAGGGAGAGCAAGGCATATGTACCCACTCAGCTCTTCTGGAAACAGCCTCTCCGAGAACCACATGCTGATCAAATATTTATGGATTTTAATGCACTGATCTGTTAAGTCAGGAAATGTTCTCTTTACCAAAAAATAAAAAAGAGCGACCTCACTTGAAGCCGTAGCATTTTGCTAAGAAGGGAGACGAGGCTGGTTGAGGCAAAGAAATGACTCATGGTATCAATGTTGTTCCCTGGACACAGAGTATAAATGACTGATTTCCTGAGACATCACAACTCTTCCATTTCTCTGCCCCACTTCAATCCCCTCCTTCCCAAGAGAGTGTGGCAGTCTGGGGAGAGATGAAGACTGTTAAAAGCAGGACTTGAGAAAGAATAATGCTGTTAAGTTCTTCCTTCTCCTCTAAAGAATGGGTCAATGGTCTAGTGGCCATTACCAGTAACATGCTAGCTATCATGGCTAGTGTGGCAGTTACATAATATCCTGTCAACTCTTGAAGGGGTGGAGTCTATCCTGTAAATCAGGTCATAGCATGAGGCCTCTGTGTGGGCATGGCCTTCTCCAGGGGATTCTGGGAACTTCCTCCATGAGGTGGGGCACACACTTTCGCTGCAAGACATTCCAGTTGACAAGCCACATGGAGCTATGCTGATGGAATCTGAGCCCTGGAACTGGAGGAGCCACATGGAGACCCATGCCAGGGCTGAGATGCTTCCACCACCACTGGATCCAAAGACTTTTCACCCACTGGCCTGTGATCTTCCTGCACTGGGCATCATTGCATGTGTTGCATGAGTCTGAAGAGGACTTTATAAATTGGTATCAGACATATGGGCTAATATCAGACTGATGGACTTCATCTGGATGTGACTAGGATGTTTTCTTAATATACAATTACTCTTTATATGAAGTGCTTTCTTATGCACATAAGAGTGTCTGTGAATTTTGTTTCTCTAGTCTACCCGGACTAACACAGGTAGACTAAAGCCAAAGCAATGGCAGAAGAAGTGTACGGTGAGGCACCAATCGAGCAGGAGAGTCTGGTTCTCCCCATCTTTGGCACATAGCTTTGGACAACTCTCCTCACCTCTTGCTTCTGATAAGAGCAGTGGCAGCCTATCTTGCAGCATCAAATGACGTCCCAGGTAGGAAAGCTCTTATTATAAACGGAGAAGCGCCGCAAAAAGCATCTTATTGATGTTTCTATAAGACACACCCCACCCCTTCATGTCGATGCCATGAGGTGAAGCAAAGAGGCCAGGACACCAGTCTTCACTCCTCCACTCTTCTCATCCCTACTTGCCCATCAGATACATGGCCAGGCCAGACCACGAGGAAACTCCTCTGATCAGTCTGCTGCCAACGGAAACCCAGAGGAGACTTCAGGAGGAGTCTGTTCACCTGGGAAGCAGCTCTAGCTGGGAGCCAATTTTGCTAGGGCCAGCTTACACTTGATGAAGGCCAGGGCAGACACGTGCAGGGAACTGGATGAGCTTTCAGTACTACAGTTGCTGTAGTATTTGTGGCCCTTAAAGTCATTGAACAAGAAAATCTCATGTCATGGTCTGAGAGAAGAACAACTTAATAAAAGCGAGGGCAGAGAGAGAGAAAAACACAGTTCAGGTAGAAATGGACCCCAGAGAAAGTCGTTGTTCACGAATCAAAGAGTTGCTTTTCTGGTGACTGAATTTTGTTCTGTCATGGGTGCTTTATCCGCTGAGATAGGAATGATCAGCCAAAAATATTTTTACACACAAGAGCCAGAGATACACAGACAGATGGTGCGAGCCAGAGGCAGACGCAGCCTCTGAGCTGCAGGCAGAGACTTTCCTGTTTTTCATGAGCAGGAGGTAGACAAACAAAAAGAATAATAATTTGGAGAGGAGGAAAGAAAAAAACCACAACAGAGTAGCAAACAATCAGGCAAAAGACAATGCCACTCAGAAGGTTCTTAGTACCCTGCTTAGCACCGGCATAGCCTTGACCGGAAAGCTGAATCCTTCTCTGCCCCTGGCCACCAACATTTGTGGCAGAGATGGAAAGGCCTGGAAAAGAAGATGTGAAGACTACAGAAGCATACACAGCAGGAACCAAAACTGCACGTGTGCCCCAAATCTTCTCCTAGGACTCATGTGCCCCAAATCTTCTCCTAGGACTCACTGACTCCATTGTGACAAAGCCAGGGCCTCTGAGCAGCTCATTTCACGTTTCGTCCATCCTCAGAGTAATGGGAAAACCCTGCCTTGTTCCTGCGCAACATCGGCACTCACCGTGTGCCGCATACACTCGACTCCATTAGGCGTAATGGAACAAGATTGTCCCAGAAGTTGGTTTCAATTGCTTGAGTGCATGCTTCATTTATGGGAACAAGAATATATGAGCTCCGAGACTCAAGTTGAAGGGTGAACCCACGTTTTCTTATGGATGGCTAGGTAGAGACCTGGTCAAATATCTACCTCTTCCCATGGTTGACGAGATAATATTTAGCACTACAATTTCATGGCATAGATTACAAGGAAGGACACCGTGATTCATTAGCTGTTGCTAATTGCGCATGGTTCCCTGGGTGGACCCTGCCGACCCAAGCATTTCTGTATCAGGAATGAGGCAATCAGCCTCTGAGATGGAGAAGAAGGACACACAGGCTAACGGACAGGTGACCAGGACTCTGAATAGTGCCGTTCTGCCAGTTGCCGCTGTTTGATTATTGACAAGCCACTTGACCTTGCAGAGAATGAGTTATAGCTGCTGAAAAAGGAAGCCAAAAGAACGCATATTGGTTGGAATCATTCCATTTTCGACGGCAAGGACGTTGAGAGGCTGATGGAAGATCATAGAGAATGTGGGACATGCTAGTGAGTTGCGCACTGGTTTCCAGAAGCCTGAAATGTGTATGCCTGGGTCCAAACCAAGGTGTCTTCAGGGCCACAGCCCCTCTAGGGAACCTGGGGGAGAATCTGTTACGTGCCTCTTCCACCCGCCGTGGGGAGCCGGCATTCCATCTGAAGACCATTCATTTTATCACGGCTGCAAAGATTTCTGTTTCCCCGTACAAAGTAGCATTCACAGCTTGTAGGAATAAGGATGTGACTGTATTTTGGCGGCTATTCTTCAATCCCCCACACGGTTGGCCCTTGTGCACAGTCGCGGTCATTCACCCAAGGACTGTTATTAAACTCTAGAGGCATAATGAGAAGTGTCCAAGGACTTCGTCATTTTGCTCCTGCTGTTTGCTTTTATTTAAATATACACTGCTCTCACTGCAAAATTCACATGTGCAAAGCCTAACTTCCCTGAAGGATTGAAGTGAAAATACCTCATCCAAGAATCTTTCCTAGATCAGTCCAGGGCATGGACTTTTCAGTCCCTGGAACAGATGCACATAAAAAAAACAAACATTAGCAGGACCACCATGATGTAGCTGACAAATAATAGCAATAATAACAACAGAGAATGCTTGTGTGGCACTTACACAAGCCCCGTCATTTTGCATGAGTTATATTCCTGCATGCTCGCAACCCCTATGAGGTAGCTGCCATTATTTTCACCACCATTTTCAAATGAGAATACTAGACTTGAAGAAGTTGAGTGACTTGTCAAGATCACGCAGCTAGTAAGTGGTGGAGACAGCATTTCAGTGGCAACCAGATGTATGGCTGCGGATACAAGCTCTCAACATTGTCTACATATGACCTTCTTCACGAGCTCTTTCTGTTCTGCATTAATTCCTTCTTGGGTGCCTCTGCCTTTCCCACTGGACTGTGCATTTCTTAAGGCAGAGCTAGTGCTTTCTGCATCTTTCCACACTTCTGGCACCCGGCTTAATCCCCGATTCCACGAATTTATGAACAGTGAAGTCAGAAATGAAGAGAGCGTGGCAGAAAGAGAAAACGATCAAAGGAGGCAGAAATAAAAGAAGGCAAGCAGGATGGGAGGAAGCCTATGGAATTCTATGCTGATTCAAGGCATGCCCATGCATATCAGGCTAGCCCTGTACTTCCAAAGACTTCCACTGGCTCCTTTTTCGGAAGTAGATTGCCAGTGCATTCTTCCAAGGTGCCTCTGGGTGGACTTGAACTCCCCACCTTTCGGTTAGCAGCCAAGTTAGTGTGTTTACCATCTGTACCACCCAGGCACTCCTTAGTAGAAAATACAGGGAGAGCAAGAGGAGGAGGCATAAAGGAGCAGTAAGATCAGGCTATATCACCCAGCACCTCTCCTCTCCGATGCTAATCCAAACTTGCTGAAGCAGGAAAAGCATCTCCCCCGGTGGCCCCATTGTTAGTTCTAACAGAGAGCAAGAGCAAGACTGAAACTGAGCCTAAATCATGTCCAGCACAGGAGGACTGGAAAGAAAAATAGGAAGGAAGGAAGTAGGGAGGGGGGAGAGGAAATGAAGAAGAAAGAAAAGGAGTAGGGGAGGGAGGGAAAATGAAGGATGGATGGAAGGAAGGGAAAATTATACAACTCTCCACACATGCATATGGAAGAAAGAATCCACCCTCAAAAGCATTATTAACAGTAATAATGAACCCTTACACCATGGCAAGGCTAAGAAGACTTCAACCGCTCTCTCCATGTGGAAATAAATTCTTCAGGCAGACTGGGGGCCATGCCCAGCACATGGCTGATGGTAGCACAGGTGGTGGGGGGGGGGGGGGGTTGACTTGCTGAGCCAAAACGAGGTCAGAACCCCAGAGACCTTGCCAGGTCTCACTCACCCCCAGGACCCCAGAGTCCCGAATGGGAAGAGCTTGTGCTAACGCTGAGTATCACAAACCCTTCAGGGAGAGACCCGGGTTCCAGAAGACTGCCGGGCTGAGGGCAGCCCTGTGTATGTGTGCGTTGACCCGACACACCACACACAACCTGTGCACACTCCCCAGAGAGGGGAACGGACCCATCTCGCCTCTGTGCAGCCAGCTGGGTCTCCTGTCTGCGACTTCTTCCCCTCACCCCATGCATTTTGTTTTCCTTGTTTCATCCCGAAAGCTAAGAAAAGAGGAAAGAATGAGCGCAGTTTCAACTCGAGACCTAAGAGTGATGAAAAGGGTGAGGCGGAAGGATTGCAGGGCGAGGCAGCCGGCCCAGGAGAAAGTCGTGTGTGCCATACTAATGTGAGCGAGCGAGCGAGCCAGCCAGCCAGCCAGCGAGCACTGCCTTTCCATCCTGCATTGTTCCTCGGGGCCCGGATGTAGTTTTTATCCACACATAAATTAGTTTATTTCTTTCTCCATCCTGTGGAGAGTTACACTCGTGCACACTGACTATACAAAGAACGAGAAACACCCCACACACACACACCGCCCACTCTCTGGGGCAGAGGTAGGAACAGGTTATGGCTAAATAGAAGAGCTCAAGCCCCTATGGAAGCCAGGGTTAGATGTGAGAATGCACAGTAGAATCAAGAGGCCAACACACCATGTTTTGCTTGAAGCTGTTTTTCATACTAAGCACCAAGGAGCCAGGAGCCCACCAATGCTCTGCTGAGTGTCCAGCCTGCAAAGCTGACTCTGGATGCTCACTCCGGTTTCCTTGCTGTCGCTATCCTTCCCTCCCAGTCTATCCAAAGCCAAGCCCATTGCCACGGAGTAAATTCCAGTGGTGGTGACCTGTCCGTGGGTTACAGGGTAGAACTGCTCTACTGGGTTGTCTTGGCTGCACCCTCTCCAGCACCAAACCATTCTTCACCACAACTGGGAGGGACCAAGTACCCAACATGGGCCAGACATGACCCAGGCCATGGGTGCTCAGCAGACCACCAAGCAGTTACAAAACCTTGCCCTTATGGTTTTATCAACCAATGGGCCCCACATCCATAAGCAATTGTTATTCCTATGCCCCACCGAGTCTTCACAACTCGCAATGTAGCCTGCACGATCCGAGATCTTTTAGGCATAGTCCATCATTTCATTCTTACTAAATCCCGACTATAATCCCCAGGTGACAGAAGAGAAAACTATGATCCAAGGAGACAACTAATAGGACCAAGGTCACCTAAAGATGGCTCTTCATAAGAAGCACTCCCGGTGGTTCGTACTTCATTTGTCCTCCCCACTCCCTGTGCAGCTGTCCCTCATGGTCAAGAGTCAGCTCTCCACTGAGCACTCTGCTAGCTGGGCAGACGGTGACGTCTCAGAACATCGCCGCAAGAACCTGGTTTTGTGGTGCGCAGATCCAATCCTCAGCTCCACTTTATAAAGGAGCAAACCAATGGCTCAGAACGGTTAAGGATTGACCCAGAACCAACAAAGCTACTTAGTAGGGCCTTCTGCTTTTATTTGGCACAATTGTTTTTACCCACAGGATCCAACATGCTGCTGTATAGATATAAATAAGTATGTATTTCTGGAAATAGGAAATAAGATGGCAAATGAGGAACCAGATGATAGTGGCTGAAGCCGCTGAAAGGTGAACACGGGTTCTCCAGGGCAGACGAGGGGTGAATTATTGAAAGGGAACAAAAAGAATGTGGCTGTGACCTCAGACCTGGAGGACACCGTCCCCAGCTTTGGGAGACAAGAGTCCATGCGCTAAAGGGCAGTGACGGTCTAGGGATCTAGGTGTGAAGTGTCCAGTGTTCTGAAGACTAACAAGGTATGTTAATTTAGATTCCAAAGCCCTGTGCCTATTTCTAGAAGAAATGAAAATATGCTAATCAGAGGGTCTATTGCCAGATCAAAAGAGTATACTTAACTTACAGTCTCATTACTTTTAATGTTTTCAACCAATACGGCACAAGGCTTAAAACCAGAGGAGCATCAGCTATTTATGAATAAGTAGGTAGGTAATTGGGAAAGCCTGCTCAATTTGGGCCTGGGAGTACAGGTCAATCCCGCTCCCAGGGAGGGGTGGATTAAGCAATTTGGCCAAAGGCAAAATGAAACAGGGATTCAAAGCAATTTCCCAGATAATTCTGTCTAAAATTAACCACTGTGACTGAAGAAGCAAGACAATTGAGGGCCAAAACAAAATACTAGGCTGGCTGTCGCTTTCTTTAAACTATGAAGATATTGTGGTTGTTAGGTACTGCTGCGTCAGTTCCAGCTCAGAATGAGGTACTGCCCTGTCCTGCACCATCCTGGCAGTTGTTGCTATGTTTGTGATCCTGGTGGCAGTCAGTCCATGTTGGTGGGGTCTTCTTCCTCGCTGGCCTAACATGATGTCCTTCTGCAGGGACTGGTCCTTCCAGATGCCATGCCCCAGGACATGAGACGAAGTCTCACCATCCTGACATCTAAGAAGCAGTGCAGCTATATTTCCTCCAAGACAGACTTGGTCTGTCTTTCTGGCAGTCTGTGGTACACTTCAATATGATTTGCCAACACCATTGTTCAAGTGCCTCAGTTCTTCTTTGATCTTATTTATTCCTTGTCCGGTATCCCAATGCAGCGAAGGCAATTGTAAAGGCCCCCGCTGGGCTCAGGCACACCTTAGTCTCCAGAGTGACATCTTTGCTTGTTCACGCTTCAAAGAGGTCTTTTGCAGCAGATGTTCCCAGTGCACTATGGTATTTGATACCTTGTTTGTTAACTTGCATGAATGTTGATGGTGGATCTAAGCAAAATGAAATCTTTGACAATGTCAAGATTATCTCCACTGACTATGATGTTGCTTATTGGTCCAGCTGTGAGGCTTTCTGTGTGCTTTAAGTTGAAGTATAAACCATGCCAAAGGCTGAAGATTTTGATCCTCATCTCGAAGTGCTTCATGCCCTCTGTACATTCAGGGAGGAGAGATGCGTCTTCACATCTCAGGCCGTCAATGAGACATCCTCTGATCCGGATGCCACGTTATTCTTCACCTACTCCAGTGCCTTTAAGCATTTGCTTAGACTATAGATTGAGTCCATATGGTAAAGGGTACCACCCTAACCCACACTTTTCCTCATTTTAAGTCATGCACTATCCCTTTGTTCTGTTCAAATGACTCTCTTTTTGTCTGTGTCCAGGTCCTCGTGTGCATTATTAAGCGTTCTGAATTCTTTTCTGCACAATGTTATCCATAATTTCCTATGATCCATGCAGTGGAATTGCCTTGGCATACTCGGCAGGTATCTCTTTCATTTTGCCACTCTTGGTCTGCTTAGACACGACATAGGAGCAGAGTATCAGTTACAGTGTTTCTCCAACTATGTTCCATGGAACCCTCTGTCCATAAGAAATGCTGGAGTCAAGAAACAGTGTTAAGTACAGGTACGGTCAGTGGTGCAATGGTGAAACACTTGACTGCTATCTGAGAGGGTGGAGGTTCCAACCCGCAGGCTGTTCTGCAGGAGGAAAGACCTGGTGGCTCCTCCTCTAGAGATGACAGTCTGAGAGACCATATGGAGCCATTGCTTTCTCTTATACGGGGTCACTGTGAGTCAAATGCATTTAAGTGCACATAACAGCAAAGTAGCTCAGAACATTTTGGAAATGGTGACATCAGCAAAAAACAGCAGGCCGCCTTACTGTAAAGCTCCCCAGAGATTGTGACAGGGTGATTTTCACTGCGAATCTGCAATGTGTTTCATTTGGGTTGTGGGTGGCCATGTGTCCACACGTACTCAAACCAAAGCTGCAGAAATTCTAGTTTAGACTATCATGGTGAATGCACTGGTGAAAGTGAGAGAGAGAGAGAGAGCAAGAGAGCAAGGATGCCAAGGGAAGACACTTTATTTTACAAATGCCAAACACTTTGTGTAAAGTCAAGAGCTTCATTGCTATGATATTAGGTTAGAGTATTCCATTAATAACTGATCTCCTAATTCATGTTTTATGATCCTGTCAGCACACAGCAGCATTTGTCTCTGTCCAAAAGGAGCATGTGTGTAGTTTCCAATCACGTGCCTCGCCTCCCTCTGCCCCATTAACTTGGAAAAGAAGAATCCCTGGAAAAGGTGGAGGAAAGTCAAAACAATTGAGTTGTCTCTTTATGGATTTATCGAGTGGCAACTGGTGCCATAGCGAGAGTGAAGTGAAGGCAGTGGAGCATGCTGGCGAGCCATTGATCATCAGGCGCCTGGGTCAAAAAGCATTTTATCCTCTGTCCTCCAGTCCAAATGGCAAGCTCTTGCACACACAGGGACAGACGGAGGCTGAGGGGGCAGGCAGACATTTGGTCTGATCTTATCTTTGGCACCTCCCGTGGGGAGAGATCTCCAAAGCCACAGTGAATTACAAACCATGAAATTCATCCTCTCTGCCTAGACTCTGAAGGCACCCCAAAATTGGTCGGGGGAGGGCATGGGAAATTGATGAATATGAGGCAGTAGCCATGGCCTAGCCTCCCTATTTGGGAAAAGTTGAGTTGGTTGTTTCTGGGACTCAATCAGGGGCTAACTTTGGAGCCTGTGAGTCAGTCATGACTTAGGAGGAGTTCACTGTTTAGTGAAGGGAAGACAGTTGAGTGACCTTACCCATGTCATTGACAGCAGAGCATCCAAGTCAGAAACACTGACAGGGAATAAATAGTTAGCTCTGAGGGTCCCACAAGGCTTCAAAAAGGAGATGGTTACTCTTTAGTTTGGAGGTGGAGCTTAATTCCTCTCTGGCCCAGTGTGGACTGAAGTTGCTGAGTAGAGGCATGAAACACAGAAATACTAACTTTGTAATAAGAGAAAACCATGACCTTAGCCATGACCTTAGCCAAGTAATCAACATTAAGGTCACCAATGATAAGTCAGGTTGGCATGAAAAACTCCCTGATATAACATAATGAGAAGGGCACTTCCCGTTTTTGATGTTCTTCCCCAAACTCATATAGCCTTAGTCCAGTCACAAGAAATGCACCGACAAACTCAATTAAAGGGACATTTTCTAAACCATCCAACCAGGACTTTTAAAACTGTTTAAGGTCATTCAACAAAAAAAAAAGGGTGGGGGAGACAAATTAAGAAATTGTCATAAATCAGAAAAAGACCAAGGAGACAGGAATGACAACATGCAACACTGACTGGGTCCCTGACACAAAAAGAACTCTAGTGGAGAAACTGGTGGCGGGGAAATAAGGCCTATAGCTTTAGTTAGCAGTATTGCCCAGTGTTAGTCTCACAAGGAATGCGTGTTGTTATTAACATGACAGGAAGCTGAGTAACAGGTATGCAGGAACTCTCTGTATGGTCTGTGCTAGTTTTCTGTAAATCTAAAACTATTCCAAAATAAAAGTATGTAAATGTGTGTGTGTGTGTGTGTGTGCGCGCGCGCGCACACACACGCGCGCGCGCATCTCTATCTCTATACCCTAGGAAACATTTTAAGAGATTGATAAGATTAAGGCCATTTGAAGGAAGGGGAGTCACAGAAAGGCTCTGCGGGCACAGGGTTCAGCAGGACAGAGATGGTGTTCAAGGCACTTTGTGTCGTCTGACATGGTTGAAAAGCAGGCTAACCTTATAGCCTGAGTCAATTCTGACCCACAGAGACTCTATAGTCAGAGTGCAACTGCCCCTGTGAGTTTCCAAGACTGTAAATCTTTATGGAAATAGAATGCATCATCTTTCTTCCCAAACCACAGGTAAGGCAGTGGGGAATGGAGCTTTGAAGCAGAGATGAGAGCATGAAGAAACTTCTAGGTGAGGCTAAAATGTTAGCCCATAAAATCTAGGAAGGGCAGTGGGCAGAGAGAAACTGTTCGAAATGAACAAACGCTAGAAATCAAATCGCTTGGTAAAGATAACTAGCAAGTCACGTTCACTACTGAAGGAGCAGGTGGGGAAAACAAGTACAATCCTAATCCCCATGGGACTCCATGGAGTCCTGGTGGTATCATGGGCTATGCGTTAGCTGCTAATTGCAAGGACAGCTGTTTGAAACCACTAGCTGCACCTCAGGAGGAGCATGAGGCTTTCTATTCTCTTAAACAGTTACAGGCTTAGAAACTGACGGAGGCAGTTCTACCCTGTCCTAAGGGTCACTGTGAGTCCGAATCAAGTTCAAGGCAGAGTTTGGCTTTGGGCTTTGGAAGTAAACCCTGGTCTACCTTGAACCCTTTGCTGGGTGATATATGGGAAAAAGTGGAGGTGCTTTTTAAGGGTTTCACTCAAAAATGGGAAGATGAAAGCCTGCTTGCCCTCCTGGAACACACAGCCTCTAGACTCCTAGGTAATAAACAGCAGGAAATTTGGGGAGAGATAGCAGAAACCAGGTGCACCTGAGAAAGAGAGTCACCAAAAAACTAGCATTAAACTCATAAAGGCAAATCCAACCACGAAACATAAATAAGCAGTAGGCTCTTGGGGAATAGATAATGGCAATTCCCACTCAAAAATCTTTAGTATTTACCAAGGCTCTACAGAGTCAAGTCCAAAAACTTTAGCTTAGAACCAACCCATTGCCTATTACCATCTTTCAGCAGCCTTTGTGTCTCATATTTCTCCTTTTTGCATTGTATCACAGGTGCCCTCTTAAAAACAAACTAGAAAACAGCTTTTCTAATTTCAGTGTCATTGCAAAAGCTATTCGGTCCACTTGAACTGCCCTGACTTGAGTCAAAGGCTTACGCCATCACGTGATACTTCACGCACATGCCATTGCCTCGATGAGTCTCCCTTAATGACAGACACCAACCGTGCAAATCATGCCTCCCTTCAAGCTGCCAGAACCCAGGTTTCTCGCCAATCTCTTGTAGAACTTCCTCCGTATGTTGCTCTGTTCACACTTAGCTGCGAGGAGAGGAACCATACATGATCGCTTCTTCATTCCGTTGTCCATAGCTAGTTGCTGTCAAGTCTGCTCCGAGTCATGAAGAAGAACCCAGCTACATGAAAGGCTGTCCCATCCTAGCTCATCATCCCAGTACTTGGTATGGTTATGTTTGTTGTTGCAACCATTATTTACTTGGAATGGCTTCCGGCTTGGAAGGCTTCATCTTGCAGCACTGCATCATACAATGTTCTGTTGTGTTCATAAGGTTTTTATTGGCTAATTTTCAGTTGTAGATCACCAGACATTGCTTCTTAGGTCCGTTTTAGCCTGGAATCACCACTGAAACCTGTTCACTATGTTGGCCAGCTAGTGTATGAAATACTGTGGAAATACTGGTGGCATGGCTTCCAGAATCACACAACCATAGTACAACAAACGCACAGATTGATACCAAACCGAAAATCTAGCCAGTTGCCTTCTAGTTGATATTGACCGATGGTGACCCTGTGTGTTGCAGAGTAGAACTGCACTCCATAAAATGTACAAGACTGTGACCTTGCTAAAAGATATGTCTCCGTGGATTTGAACAGTCAACCTTTCAGTCAGCAGTCAAGCATTTAACCATTTGCTCTACCTAGACTCCCATATTTTCACAGCCCCTAACATGCATTTCTGCAAATAGTGTCATTAACTACTCAACATCTATTCTCTATCAACTGCTTCGTGACCTGATCCCCTCTCTAAAGGATGAAATGATCGCAAATTCACTTATTCAGTCTAGCCCCCGGCATATCTAAGAAGACTTCAGGGTTTATGGGAAAATGAAGTAAAATTTCTGTACCTTAGGAATCTTTTAGTGAGTTTTCTGAAGTCCCCTCATCAGGAGGCCAAGTGATTCAATGTTGGCTAATAAATCTTAAGGCAAAACTCTTTGGCAGTGCTTCTGGAAAGGACCACTTGTAATAAAGCCAAGAGCTCTTGAGGAGAGTTCTGTTTCCTGCCTACGTTCCTTTCCCTCCTACTTTCGATGCGAGTTCATGAAGCTCAGTTTGCCTACACTGTCTTGGGACAGTCAAGGGAAGGCAGCAGCAAGAAACGGGAAACAACAACTCAAGACACGAAAATCTTAAGCCCAATACCTCTTTTATCAAAACTTCAAAGAATTTATGGAAAAATTCCACGATCTTGTCCACTCATTTTCTACAAACTTTTTGAAGCCACCTCATAAAATGCCCTCATTGTCTAAGTCCCTTGGATACAGATAAAGTATCATAACTCACACAGTTGAGCACACGGTTTAATTGAATTGAATGTGATGCTCCCTAGCACGTGAGTCTGTTGGAGAGAGGAAAGCCACGCCTCCTCAAAGTCCTTTACCGAGAGCGAAGATGTCCCTTGGAGCTCAGAGCCCACCATCTCCAGCCCCCCATTCAAAAAAACACAGGTCTGATCCCAGAAAATAATTATGCTCTCATGTGAATTTTGTATCTGGCCCAAGAAATGCTTTCCAAGGCCAAGTCATAATCTCCTTATGACTTCATCTACTTTTAAATGTCAAGTGCTGATTTTCATTGCAATTCCCTTGAGAGGAATATTAGTTTAATGAGCAACATGGGCCGTCATCTGCATCCCACAACTTGTGACACTTGAGAGGTATTATCTCCACCAACCTGGCACCTCCCACACATTAAAAACACAGAGGTCATATAAAATATTCCCCTCACACTTTATCGTCAGAGAATCAGAGCGGAGCGGATGGGCCCAGGGAGAATCAACGATTGACAAATACTTGGCGAGTGCTGAATGTACAGGGGTCTAAGGACCAACGGGACAGCAGCTAGAAGGGGGGGGCGGAGCATGGAGGGGGAGAGCATCGCTTAAGTGGAATATCTATCCCAGGGGGATATCTTGACTTTACTTTCTAATCGCCATAAGAATTTAAGAATTTTTGGAAATCAGAGTTAATGCACCCATTTTATTATAATGAAGCTCAGAGAAGTGAAGTAGATGGTTGAAAATCACATTACTACTACGTGGCTTGAAAGCAATCCAAGACCCATCTGCCTAACTCCAACGTCTTGATAAACCATAAAGAGACCCTCAGAGATTTAAGACCTACCCAACAGAACTTTCACAATGTTTTTCATCCACACTGTCCTATATGATAGCCACTGGCCATGTGTGGTTATTGAATGCTTCCTATCTGCTTAGTGTTTCTATGCAACTGATTTTCTAGCTTTATTACATTATCATTAAATTTAAATATCTGCCAAATATTGACAAACACAGACCAAGCAGAAGAATGGAAATATAGACACTGGGTTGAATTTTCCCCGCTCAAAAGACACATTGAAGTCTGAACCGCTGGCACCTGTCAAGGTGACCTTTTGAAATTGGGATGTTGCGGATGTAATCAAGTTAGAATGAGGTCATTGGGATGGTCCCTAAGCCATGTGAGTGGCGCCCTTACTAGGAGTGGAGAAGAAGAGTCGCTGAGAGAGTACCACGTGAAGACAGAGCTGAGAGAGAAGTGACATGTCTATAAGCCATCTTGACAGCACCACGACTGCTATATCAGAAAGGCATGGAAGCAGTGCTCTGTGGAGCCAGATTCTCAGGAGAGTCTGGCCCAGCTGTCACCTCTGCTGCAGGCTTAACTTGCAGAACCGGGAGAGGATGCAGTTGTATTTCTAAGCTACTCAGTTTGTGGTCATTTGCCCTAGGAAACCAGTACAGAAGCCTAAGGATCTCATGAAGTCTATCAAAACAATGAGGCCCTGGCAATTGAAACAAAACAGTCCCTGTAAGTCAAGATTTTAGATTTTAAAAACATGGACCCAAAGGTTCAGAAACGTCTACCACAGATTCCAAGTACACCTTGATTTTTGCCCACTGTCCCTGCCAATCCATCCATCGCACAGAATGACGGGATAATAGTAGACTTGTTCATGTCTGGTGCTTTCTACAACTATTCAAGCTCTCAAACTCTCTATCCATGGCACACAACTGCCTCATCCCCTGTCCCTTGTCCTCGTCCCTCCCTCCCTCCCCACTCCCTTCCTTCCCTGGCTTTATCCACAAAGTTTGCCGCACACAAAGTTCTCAGCAGCTTAGCCCCATGTTAAGGGCCCTGGAGTCCGGTCCAACTCACAAAACAAACATCACCCAGTCCTGCGCTGGTCTCACAATTGTTCTGTTGGAACCTACTGTTACAGCAACCCCTCATGGGTAGGGTCTTCCTCGTTTTCTGCCTTTCTGCTTTCCTATACCAAGCATAGTATCCCTGTCCAAGGTCTGGTCCCTCTAGTCAGTGCATTTAAGTGTTGAATAATGGTATTAGTTAATTATTTTATCAATTTCTCTAGCTTCCAGCATCCACCATTTGGTGGAGGCTTATTAATTACTTGGGAAATGATTGTATTTCTTTTGTCTCCATGATCTAGAGTAGTCGCAGACCCAACGTGGCCAACAACCCACTCAGTATTTACTGAATGGATGAAAGAGAAGTTAGGAAATCTGTGTACAAACTGCTCCATTTATGAATGGGAGCAACTGTTTTATTCCAAATGCAGATTTCAGACTGAAGTGAAGACAAGAATAATGAGTTTGGGCGTTCCTTTCACTTCTTAAATATTTTTATTTTTCATTTTTTAAAATTGATTGCACATCGCTCATGTATTATCCTGATCCAGAGACAAAGATTTCGTACAGGTAGCGGCCAACTGAGAACTGGGCCCAAGACGCATGGCCAAGTAACTAAAACATGATTCAGAAATCACAGTGAAAAATCACAGAAGGGCATGGGTGATAGGGATTTCACTGCGGAACAGAGAGGTCGAGGAAGCATTCTATAACACACAGCAGGGTGGACTCCTTCTCCTTAAGAGTCAGGGAGCCTGTCTCATGGGATGAGAGGAAGGGCTGATTTCCTGATGGTTACATTTGGTGCTAGTATTTCAACTGCCACTACAAACCCCAGAAGGGCTTTTGCTTATACACAGCACACACAGCACACACTCAGGGGCTTTCACTTTTCTACAAATGCAACATTATTGAGGCTAGTCAGCCCCTCAGCCCTCCACGGTGAGGGAGGAAATCAATTTCCAATCATTACATTCCATATCCATGGGCATGGCGAGCATGCTCAGGCTCCTGACTGCCGAACAGTCCGGGCTGGGTCCCAGCCATGGGATTCTCCCACTCACTTCTCCTCTTATTGACCATCCCTCACCCGGTTCCTCCCTATCCCCTGACTCAATCCAGCTGCCAGGAAGCAAACCACCAGCACAACCTCAGAGGCCCTGCCTTCTGTCGGCGTCTTCCGCAGGCCCTGGGCTGAGAAGCGTGCCCCAAAGGTATCATTCCGACTAGCCTTTGAGAAGGAAGAGCATGCAGGAGGCACAATGACTACAATGGAAGCCTGGGTCCCCCATCTGCAGCCAGTAAGAAAGATGTTGTCAGAGTGCCATGTATAGGGGAGCAGAGGAATGGGGAGGGCAGGGAGGGTGTCCTTTAGACAGCTGTTGGCCAGCTCGCCTTCCCTGCTTGTCTCAGTCCTGGGCAGCCACAGCTTCTATGTCTTTACACACAGTCTCTTTGTCCCTAGGAACTTCATGGTCTTGAGGGGTTTCCAGTTCTTGTCCAATTTACAGATGCTGGGAATGCCTGAGGGAGGGAGGTTCAGCCCATGAAACTTCTTCAGAGAGACCCTCCAGACATCTGACAGAGCCCCAGAGGCTGTTGTCATGGATGCAATCAGTATCTGTTTGGCCTCCTTCATCTGAGGAATGATGTCTTCGTTCCAGAAGGGCATGGCTCTGGCAACCATGTTCCTCACTCTCACAGGAGGGCCGCTGGTCTTCAGCGGGGCCTGCATAACTGCGACCCTTGCCGATGTTGCTATAGAAAGGGCAGCCAGGTTCTATGGATGGTGGTGGGGTGTCTTAAGGGCATCTTCAGGTCTTGACTGGGGCCTCACTGTACTCAGTAACGGGTCTTGCTTTATTGAGGCCAGACAGTCCCCCAAGGTGCCACTCCATGAGGCACTGAGTCCTCACCACTGGCAGTCACATCTACTTGATGGCAGCCAGCACCATCCAGAGGGTCCACATGGCTCTGTCCTGCACAGAGGTGAAGCAGATGGCACTCGCTTAGCCAGCATCTTGCAGCACCTGCCCAAAGTTCGTCTCTCAGTGCCCTGTAGGGCTCAAGTCAGTGTCTCACCAGCTGCTTCCATGGTGCTCTGGGTTCCAGGCTCCCTCCCTAGGGAGCTGGTAGGTGGTCATGGGTGTGGGTTCAGCATACGGTGATGACTAGGGTTTTCAGAGATTCTGGACTCTCACCTTAGTCACCTAATCCTTTCAGTAAAAACTGTGCTGAGTAATACCAACTTACGTTCACACATGGGGGTTGGGGTCCAGAGGGGTGGTGCGACCCATTACATATAGCATAGTGAGGTGGTGGCCAACCGGACACCGGCTGCCTGGCTCCCAGGCCAAGGAAGGGAGCACAAGCTATTGGGACAGAAAAGCAAAAGAAGCCCTCTAGATTCCTGGGAACCAGTGCCAGATGGAGAGAAACAGAATGGACCCTGATTACAATCTCAGGGGGATTCTTCCGATGAAAGAGACTTGATTGGATTGGGAGAGTCAGTGGACAATCACACAGCTTCTGGCTATCTCTCAGCATCTTCAACTGGAAATCTGGAGGCAGAGGCTGGGCAGGGCTGTGGCTGGGAGATGGCAGCATCTCAGCAGCAGGCTAGAGATAAATTCTCCGTGGCATATTTGTCAATGCCCAGCACTGCCAGTGGACAAGAGATTATCTAAAGAGGAGGAGGAGCCTGCAATGGGGAGAACAGGAGGCAGACAAGCCAGACTCAGAAAGTAAAGGGATAGGCCCTTACATTGTAGGGTGTGTAAAAGAATACAAAGCATTCTGGCAACTTATATTCTCATTAGACCCCCCCCCCCCACCAAGCGCTACAGAGTTAGTTGGGCTCAGCCACATTTTATAGACGTACCTACATATCTTAGATGGTAGAGAGGAACCGGCTGACTGACAAGGTCTAAGTGGTAGAACCAAGGTGAGTGTCAAGTGTCCCAAGTGAGAGTCTCTCAAACACTGAAAGCATTGGCTTTCCTCGGGGAGCTGACTACAGAGCTGCTCCTGGCCCTGGACTGTGCCCCAGGAGACAGTTCATGAGGGCCAAGCCTGTGTGAGTCCACTATTATCCATTTTTGATAATAAGGAAGAGTGAGGTTCTGAGTGGTGCAGTCATTTGCTGAAAGTTAGAACTAGACCCAGGTTCTTTCGATTTCGCCTCGATAATCTGAGCAGCAAAATCAATGGAGAAAGGCAGCTCCCCTCTCGACAGCATTATGCCTGAGCTGGCACTACACAAAACAGGGGGCACGATGCTAATCACCTGATTGCCAACATGGGGCAGGTGTCATAGGATATTTCAATGGGTTGCCATGAACATCGTGCCTGGCAATATCTGGTTACTCAAAATGTAAAAAATAAAGTTTGAATTTGTCATGAAAAGTCAAGAAATGGGGTGGGGGTGTTAAGAGAGAAAAATAAAGGAAGGGAGGAGAATAAGAAAAGATCTCTTTCTTTGTCAGATTTGGGAAGGCAATGAATTGGATCATAGATTCCAAAACTTATTTGGCCTACCACCCCTTTTCAGAAAAAAAATTAAATAAATATTCAGTTCCCTCTGGCAAATGTGTTTGCTATAGGCCCCAAATCTAGGATAAAGTGTTGATGCCCCTTTGGACCATTCCAGCACGCTCAGATGGTAGTGGGGGTATCATCCCCTTTGAGAAACAAAGAATTGGATACAGAGGGTACACTAGTTAGAATCAACCTACCCATCATGCACAGTGCTAAGGGTCTGCAGTGATTTTAAGTGCTGATAAAAATGTTTTAATTTTTCTTAAAACCAGAAAAATTTTTTAAAGTAGTAAGATGAAGAAAAGGTTTTCATATTAGTAGTCATCTTTATAACAGCACAGTTGGTACAAAAATAATACATATATTTATAGATACATAAATAACATATATAGAAGACATTAGCTGGGGTGATATAGAGACAGGGCCTGGGAGTTCACAGAGGCAAAGTGTCTGGGCCCTCAAAAGTCTCAAAGTGACCCTGCACACTGGCTTTGAGATTGTAATACTGAGATAGAGGCATAGATTTGAAAGGAACTGAAGAGGAATAACGGACTTCAGGTAGAGTGTTACATTTTGATGAGCACGTACATGGGGTTATCATGGGTGGAGGAAGGTTCTGGGCAACACAAAAGGAATCAAAAGTACATTCTTGGGTACAGGTTGGCATGCTGCCCTTGGCTATGCCCAGAAGAGAATGCTGGATTAAAGTTTCTGTTAGCTTTATCATTTTCATCTCAAGAATCTTAAGTATTATTATGGGTCCTGGGAACTATTAATGGTACCCAGAAGACTGAAATCAGCAGACAGGAATTCCTTCCGTAACCTGAATTCTGACTATTCTAGTTACACTCACAGCTTGTTTTTTTTTTGTTGTTGTTGTTATTGTTATTGTCTTAAGTGTGAGCATCTACATAAGTTGCCCACTTAAAAAAATCTTTGTGAAGAGTTTACTTGTAATGACGTTCTTTTCAAGTCTGAGAATCCACACTTTGGAAGGATGAACCAAAAAGCCAAACTCACTGGTATGGAGTCAATGCTGACTCATGATGCCCTGTGAGTTTTCAAGACTGTAATTGTTCACACGAGTCGGAAACCCAGTCTTTCTCCATCAGAGCTGTGGTTGGTCTCGACCTGTTGACCAGGCAGATTGCCAACATATAACCACACCACCACCAGGTCTCCTTAAGAAGGATGAACAGAGAATATAAATGAAGTCAGAAGACAAGGATAGTAGTAACAATGGAGACACATATCACATGTAAACTGGGAAAAGTAATTTCCTTTATTGACTTAGTTTTTCCATACTTGAAAGAGGAGACTTGCTGGCATATGTGAATTTGAAAGTCATTTCAATACTGAAAATTCAGGAATTTTATAGCTGTCCCTATCACAGCCCCCTTCTAATAAAATAAGCCACTGAATTGGCTCCGACTCATAGCGTCTTTCTGTGCAACAGAATGAATCACTTCCAAGCCCTGCGCCCCGTCCCAATGGTTGTTACATCTGACCCATGTCCTGCACCCCGTCCCAATGGTTGTTACGTCTGATCCATGTCCTGCACCCCATCCCAATGGTTGTTATGTCTGACCCATGTCCTGCACCCCATCCCAATGGTTGTTACGTCTGACCCATGTCCTGCACCCCGTCCAATGGTTGTTACGTCTGACCCATGGCTATAGTTCTGTGTCAATCACTGAAGTTCTTCCTCTTTCCCACTGACCCTCTACGTTACCGGGAGTGGTTCCTCCTGACACTAGTTAACCACAAAGCCAGGATCTGCCTTTAAGTTCCTGCACATTAGCAAGAATGTGTGGAGAGAGAGAAACTAATGGTCAGTTAAGTCACAGACATCTAGGTAAACACACATATACATATACACCCTGATACATACACACATACACATGCACACGCAACAGAGAAAATCAGAGACAATGTCAGCTCCAAGCCCTCGGGACCGTGAGGGGTAGAGGGCCGGCTCCATCCCCTACATGAGCTGGGCCATTACACACACCTCAATCCTAGGGTTGCGAATTCTGCTTCCTGGCATGATAGCTGAATGAGATCTCATTTCCTTTCCAATTGTTGGAATGAGAAAGGGGCCAATATTAAACAGGGGGCAATTGTCTTTACATCACCCTGGGCACCACTTCGAATCACAAACTTGCGGACCACCAGCCTCTTGTGGCACAGATATGGAGTGTGGAAATTATCATGTAATTTATGACAGGCGGTGCCTGAAAGTGACTTTCTCAGCATCTGTTCGCTAGTAGTCCCAAGAGCAGGAAATGAAGCAAGCTCGCAGGGTTGCTGAGAAAAGTAAGATCCTTCAGTTGTACCCAATAGTTCATCCGCAACAACAAAAGCCGAACTCACTGCCATTGGATCAACTCTGTCTCTGTGTGACCTACAAGACAGGTAGACGTGGGCCCTGTGGCTGCTGAGGCTGTAACTCTATATGGAAGTATAAAGCATCCTCACACTCCTATGTAGCTCCTGGGAGTTTTGAACTGCTGGCCTTGTGGTTAGCAGCCCAACATGTAACCACTATGCCATGGATTCACTGCCATCAAGTCGATTCTGACTCATAGTGACCCTCCAAGACAGGTCAGCACTGTCGCTGTGAGTTTCTGAGAGAGTACTTTCTTAGACTTGTCTTCCTCCCAGGGCACTCCCTGGTCTTTTCCTACTCTCACCTTGCATAATCACTAGTCTTCCAAACTCTTCAAAGGGCCCCTTGACCCTTCTTCCCCATTGTCATATCTCTGCTATACCTGCTAACTGATGTCCCAGCTATCTTGCAAAACTTCCCTTCATAACTGTTGCCTTTCCAGAAGAGTCAACCCAACCCAACTCATCTCCCAGGCCCTCTATCCTGGAATTGCAATTCATCATCTGTGAGGTGGGAGGACGTTTAGAATAACCTGAATCCAGCCTATCAGTTAACTTCTCTAGCATCAAGCCCTGATTGGCCCCTCAGCGCCCTTTGTCCAGTGCAGTACAATGTATAGATTTAATAACGTGTATCGTCTAATGGAAAGGGGTCAGGCTTATATTTGGGATTTCTTGATCTCACTCCATCTACCCCTTCCGACTGCCTGGTGTGCCATTGGACAAGTACCTCTGCACCTCTGAGTCTCTGATTCTCCATCTGAAAAGCTGAGGAGTCGGAGTCGAGGGCGGTAAGGGGAAAGGTGTTTAGGCTTAGCCCTTACTGGATTGTTTTAAAGCTGAAAGAAAGCAAAAAATTGCTTAGAAGCAGTTATATGCAATGGAAATGCAGGAAATGATTTGTATTATCAGTCTAATATTCGCCCTTCACAGTTATGTTACGGAAAATCACAATAAATTTGACATTCTGTCTTTTGGGGGAATTTAAGGAAAAGATTCTCATTGCAATTTATCTATTATCGGCTGGGATACGAGTTTAGTCATCCACTTATGAGTTAAAAGAAATGCTTTTAGCATCTTCTATGTAGCAATATAGGCCCGAGAAAGTGTAAGAATCCCAGTAAAATATGACCCAAATAACTAGTATTTGTGCCTCATTAATGATGAATTACATGTTTCTTAGGTCTGTTGATGGCATGGTTGCTTACTCAGTGGGCTGCTTGCCACAAGGTCAGCAGTTCGAAGACACCAACTGCTCCTGGGGAGAAAATGAGGGTTTCTGCTCACAAACATTTACAGGCTCAGAAACCCAAAGAGGCCATTCTACGCGGTCCTCTAGGGTCACTATGGGTCAAAACTGACTTGATAGCAGTGAGTTTGAAGCTATGGGCCCCAGGCGGGAGCATAAGGAGTCTTCTGATGAGAGATTAGGACAGTTTCTTAGTAGTTATGCAGGGCTGTGCTGAGTATTTAAGGGACTCAGGTGGGGCAATGGCTAAGCACTTGGCAACCACTCAAACGGTCAGTGGTTTGAAGCCAGGAGAGGGTCTGTGGAAGAAAGGTGTGGCAGTCTGCTTCCGTAGAGCTGACAGTCTAGGAAACCCTTTAGGTTCATGCGATCCTTTCCTAGACAGTTTCCCTGAGTGGGAATTGGCTCTAGAGCAATGGGTTTGTTTGAGATTGGGATTGGACAGTGGTTAAAGCATGGGACTGCTGACCAGAAGGCTGGACACTTAACCATAGCAGCTGCTCCAGGAGGCTGTCTGCTTCCATCAGGATCACAGTCTTGGCAACCCCACAGGGCCATTCTGTTGAGTCCTGCAAGGTTGCTTGGGGTCTCGAAATCGACTGAGAGACAGCAAGTAGCTAGGATTTATGCATCATGTCATGGCTATTTAACAGGAAATTGCAGCAGTACAATTAAGAAATGGTCAGGATCTATGTGCCTATATTTATAGGTTTAGTATTAAGGTAGCAGAAGGACATTAGGCCTCCACTCAAGTACTCCCTCAATGCAAGAATGCTTTCTTCTATTAAATTGGCATTCTATGATGCTCACCTTTCCAACACAACCGCTGAAGACAAAATAGGTGAATAAGCAAAAGTAGTGAAGAAAGCTGATGGTGCCCGGCTATCAAAAGATACAGCATCTGGGGTTTTAAAAGCTTGAAGGTAAACAAGAGGCCATCTAACTCAGAAGCAACAAAGACCACATGGAAGAACATATCAGCCTGTGTGATCACGAGGTGTCGAACGGATCACTGAAGACAAATAAGTGCATAAGCAAGTGTGGCGAAGAAAGCTGATGGTGCCTGGCTATCAAAAAGTATAGCATCTGGGGTCTTAAAGGATTGAAGGTAAACAAGCGGCCATCAAGCTCAGAAGCAACAAAGCCCACATGGAAGAAGCACACCTACCTATGCGATCACGAGGTGTTGAAGGGATCAGGTATAAGGCATCATCAGAACAAATAATCTTACCATAGTGAATGATGGAGGGTGTGCGAAGTGGAGACCCAAAACCCATTAGCAGGCCACTGGAGATCCCCTTGCAGAGGGGTCTCGGGGAGGAGACGAGCCAGTCAGGGTGTGATGTAGCAAAGATGAAAAATACAACTTTCCTCTAGTTCCTAAATGCTTCCTCCCCGCCCCCACTATCATGACACGAATTCTACCTTGCAAGTCTGGCTAGACCAGAGGATGTACACTGGTACAGATAGGAACTGGAAATACAGGGAATCCAGGGCGGATGATCCCTTCAGGACCAGTGGTGTGAGTGGTGATACTGGGAGGGTAGAGGGAGAGTGGGTTGGAAAGAGGGAACTGATTACAAGGAACTATATGTGACTTCCTCCCTGGGGGATGGACAACAGAAAAGTGGGTGAAGGGAGACGTCCGGACAGGGCAAGATATGACAAAAATAACAATTTATAAATTATCAAGGCCTCATGAGGGAGGGAGGAGCGGGGAGGGAGGGGAAAAATGAGGACCTCATGCCTGGGGCTTAAGTGGAGAGGAAATGTTTTTAGAATGATGAGGGCAATGAATGTACAAATGTGCTTTACACAATTGATAAGAGTTGTATGAGCCCCTAATAAAATGATTTTAAAAATGGTCAGGATTCTAATGAAAACAATACAAGTGAAAGAAAACAATATAGGAGCTTAGATCCTCAACTATCAGAGGCAAGGGAGTAGAATGAAATTGGTTTGGAGATCTAATTCTGATTGGCCCTCTCAGGCCTGGATGTAAGGCTACATAAGTGACTTTTACTTCTCCCATCCTCACTTCCGCTGAAGTGGGGAAAAAGAAGAGCATTGTAAAGCAAGAATCACTCACCGAAGAATGAGGTATAGAGGCAGGAGTCATGCTATCAACTAACAATGGACATCAGCTTTTCTCAGCAGAAATAAATCAGAGACTAAAGAAAATGGACAGAAACCCATTGGCTTTGATTTGGATGCTAAATACAAAATGGTCTAAATCAATGGAAGTGCTGCTGACTCTTTGATCTGCACAGTGCACATATGGGTGGCTGTCCAGTCCTCTGAGGCTCTCCAATTATACTCTTAATATTCCTGTCATCTTGGTTTCACTCTTTCATGCATCTGTCAAACACAAAACACTCTGTGGTTGCTTCTGTGCTAGCCATATGGAGAAGAAAAAAGAATAAACAAGACAGCGACAATTCCTGCCCTCACGGAGCTTACAGGGTAGGGAATAAGACAGGTGATTACGCAGGGAATGAGACTGCTAGATAAGGTGTAACTGAAACAGTCCAGGAAACACGGGTCAATGCAACAGACACATAAACTTACCAGTGGTCAGAAAAGGTCTCCTGTGTGAGAGGCCATGTACTGGGAGAACTTGAGGGTAAACAGGTGTCAGCCAGACCCGAAGAATAGAAAGGAGAGTGCAAGAGTGCTGGGGAGGCAGGCAGAGAGAAGACACAACATAGCCTCATGGACCTATCAGTCAAGCAAGAGAGTGTTGCTCCTAGAGATATTCCAAAAGTGTTAGGTGATCTGTATAGAAAGCCATAATTCAATAACATCCCTGTCCATGTCTAGAGTTCAGGATCTTCAGTGTGCAGAATCAGTATGAGGCAGAGGGCACTGATCAAACAGCCAACATGATTTCCAGGGTTGGTGCTATCCGGGACCCTCTAGATGGCCATGGACAGATCCTATATCCTCTCTCTGAACTTACGCTCAATTCATTAACTGGGGGTAGGGGGCTTATATTAAGTAGTTGTGTATATACTTTTCTACTCTGTTCAAGAATGACTTAGCGGTTGTTCAGGATTCCTTTGTTTTACTTCTACCAGAAGCACACATTTTTCTTTCCACACTATGCCCCTGTAGTTGGAATGGGTGACATTGTTTATTTCTCATATCCTCAGGACTTAAATCCCTGAATTATTCTAAATCTTGCCCAGGCCTGGCATTACAAATAAATTCTCAATCCCAGGAGGATGGAGATAAATGGGGGCTGCCACTCGTTTGACCTCCATCAGGGAGTGGGCTGCAAAATTCAAGGCAAGGGAAATGTACCCAAGTCAGGCAGAAAGGGGAAGGGAAAGCTAAAGCAAGCAAGCAAGAAGCAATGCATCCCCCCGCCCCCCACCCCACCCCCAAAGAGTAAGGTAACTTAAAGCTAGGTCTTTGTTTCTTATTCTCCAAAAGCCAGGAGTTTCCCTCAGAGAGGTTTGGGCCATATAGCTGGCTGAGCTGGAGTTCTATATTGCCCCATTAATCTGCATAACCTTAAACCAGGCACCCTGGTGGCAGAGTGGGTAATGCCTTGGACTGCTAAGCACAAGATCAGCAGTTCAAATACACCATAAAAAGATGAGGCTCTCAACTCCAGGGAAGCTTTACAGTCTTGGAGAGCCACAGGGCCAGTTCTATCCTGCCCTATAAAATCACTGTGAGTAGAAATTGATTCCATGCCAGTCAGTTCAGTTTGGTTTTGATTACCTGAAACCAGCCATTAATACTTCTCTCTGGGACTCAGTTTCCTCAGCATAAAGCAAGGACCCAGTTGCATCCTCAAAGAGTTGCTATAACGATAAAACAAAACTGTTGTTGTTGTCTTCTTCCCTCGGTCGGGACTCTTTAACACCCTATGAGCAGCACAATGAACCCTGGCCAGTCCTGGTCAGGGCTCCTAATTGTGCTGCTTTGAGCTCATTGTTGCAGCCCCTGTGTCAATCCATTCAATCCATCTTGTCCAAGTCCTTCCTCTTTTGCACTGCTGCTCGCCCAAGCATGATGTCCTTCTCTAAGGACTAGTCTCCCCTGACAACATCTCCAAAGTACATGAGACCAAACGTCAACATCCTCTCCACCGAGGAGCATTCTGACTGTACTTCTTCCAAGGCAGACTTGTTTGTTCTTTTGGCAGTCCATGATGATATACTTTACCAGCATCATAATTCAATATAGTTCACCAGCACCATAGCTCAAATACATGGATTCTTCTTCAGTCTTCCTTATTCAATGTCCACCTTTCACATGCCTATGAGGCTACTGAAAACACCTCTTGCTTTAAGGCTTGAGGATAGATGGGCAGCCATCTTGCTCAGAAGCATCAAAGCCCACATGGAAGTAGCACACCAGCCTGTCTGACCACGAGATGCAGAAGGGACCAGTTATCAGACATCAAAGAACTAAAAATCAGATCAGTGGGTGTCCACCTTCCTAATATGATCACTGAAATCAAACGTGTGCATGAGCAAAGGTGGTGAAGAAAGCTGATGGTGTCCGGCTATCAAAAGATATAGCATCTGGGGTCTTAAAGGTTTGAAGATAAACAAGTGGCCAACTAACTCAGAAGCAACAAAACACACATGGAGGAGGCACAACAGCATGTGTGACCACAAGCTGTTGAAGGGACCAGGTATCAAGCACAAAGGAACAAAAAATATCATTGTAAAGGTGGGTGAGTAAAAAAAAAAAAGGTGGGTGAGTGTAGAATGGAGACTCAAGCCTATCGGTAGGCAACTGGACAGCCCCTAGCTGAAGGGTTGTGGGGAGGAGATGAGCCAATCAGGGTGCAGGGCAGCAATGATGAAACATATAACTTTCCTCTAGTTCTTAAATGCTTCCTCACCCCCACTATCATGATCCCAATTCTA
>NW_022111310.1:21205289-21232653 GCF_000313985.2 Echinops telfairi
AGAGAAGAGTGCAGTGGGAGATGCCGGACAGTGTAACTTATGACAAAACTATAATAAGTTATGAATTATGAAGGGTTCATGAGGGAGTGGGGGAGTGGGGAGGGAGGGGGAAAATGAGCAACTGATATTAGAGGCTAAAGTGGAAGGCAAATGTTTTGAGAATGATGAGGGCAACAAGTTTACATAAATGCTTGACACAGTGGATGTATGTATGGATTGTGATGAGAGTTGTACGAGCCCCCAATAAAATAATTTTTTAAAAAATTTCAAGCCAGAAAAAAACAAAAGAAAAGAAAATACATCTTGAGGACCATAGGGCTGGCCCACCACAAGATACAACTCCCTCAGTACCCTATAGCGCTACGGGGACAGCAATGAAGACCCAGTGTGGGAATTGTGCCAGATCTGACCCCCCATACTGGGGTGAAACACTAAGGGAGTGCAACAGAGTAGTAAGGGGAGCAAAGCAATGACGTCCCGGGAATACCAAAAATAGACTTTGGGGCCAGGGTGTGGCACCCCATCAGACTTGACCTGAAAACACTCTTAAAGGTCAACAAAGAGACCTGGAACTATTTATAGGCATTTCTTTTTTTTGTCGTTGTTTTTTGTTGTTGTTGCTTTGTCTTGTTTTTGTGCTTATTATTGTCTCTGTATGTAGACAATTGGACATCCCCTTACAGAAGGGTCACAAGGAAGAGAGGAGCCAATCAGGGTGCAGTATAGCACCGATGAAACATAACTTTTCTCTAGTTCTTTAATGCTTTAAAACATATAACTTTCCTCTAGCTCTTTAATGCTTCTCTCCCCACCACACTATCATAACCCCAATTGTACCTCACAAATCTGGCTAGACCAGAGCATGTACATGGGTACAGGTAAGAGCTGGAAACACAGGGAATCAAGGACTGATTAAACCCCTCGGGACCAATAATGAGACTAGCGATGATACCATGAGGGTGAGGGGGAGATAGGGGGAAGAAAGGGAGAACCAATCACAATGATCTACATATAACCCACCTCCCAGGGGAATGGAAAAGAGAAAAGTGGGTGAAGTGAGACATTGGTCAGTGTAAGACATTAAAAAAATAATAATTTTTAAATTATTATGTTAGACAGGGTTCTTGAGAGAAATAAAACCAGAATGCTAATAATTTTATATATATTTGTACAGATAGATAGATGTATAATGTAAGAAATAAACAGTTAATTAAATTATAAAGCGGTACAAATGGCTCAGTGCAACTCACTCCTATGAGACAGTTGTGAGGCACTGGAAGTCCTTCAAGTCTTGAGGGTTGCTGGGTACCCCTCTATAGAGCAATTCAGGCTATCAGGGTAAAGGCAACAAACAGCAAGGCAGGTCACCAGCAGTCAGCCAGATGACAGGGTCCTACAGTCCCCAGCTCAAGAGATGTAAATTCCAAAGGTGTGGGGAAGCAGGTCTTGAAGGAACCTCAAATTACAGTGACACAGTCCACAGGTTAGGTAGTGTAGCTTGCAAATTGAGGCAAAGAAATAGCAAGGCAGCCACACAGGGGTCCAATGATCAAAGAGCAAGAGACCAAAAAAGGCTAGAATCACTGAGCCATTTATCTCTCCGCCCATCAATGAATCCCACATGTGTTAATTGGCCAGGTTGCCACAATAAACTAACTACCTCAATTATCAAGGGTTCATGAAGGAGGGAGGGTAGGGGGAGGGGAAATGAGCTGATACCAAGGGCTCAAGTAGAAAGAAAATATTTTGAAAATGATAATGGCAACATATGTACAAATGTGCTTGACACAATTGTATGGGTTGTGATAGGTGCTGTATGAGCCCTCAGTAAATTTTCTTTTTAAAAAAAGGAAAGGAAATGCCTATTGAAAGGATGGAATGTCCCCTAGTTCTTTTTTGTACGGTGACTCTGTATACTTGCCATCTTCTTTTGACGCTTCCTGCATCATTCAATATTTTCCCCATAGAATCTCTCAATATTGCAAGTCACAGCTTGATTTTTTTCTTGAGTTCTTTCCGTTTAAACTACATTATGCTTTTTCTTCCTGAAACACACTACTTTGCTAAAATGCCTAGGTGAGGCATTCCAGGTACACAAAGCATTCATGAAGTTACTTATCAGTGACCATGGACTTGACTCCACATCATGGTGACCCACGTGGCAGAATGAAAATATGCTCAATAATGTTTTCAGTGTCTGATTGTTTGGAGTTTGGTCAGTAGGCCATATTTCTGAGGTGCCATTAGATGGACTCAAACTGCCAACCTTCCAGTTACCAGTTAGTCCTCAGTTAGCAGATGAGTACATTCACCATTGGCCACCCAGTAGCTAAGCAAAATCACAGCACCTCTCTGTGGGAAGTTGGGGTGTCAATTCTAAGTTTTCAGCTTCCTAGCACCAGGTATCTCTGATAGAGCATCCCCTAACCCAGTGGTTCTCAACCTGTGGGTCATGACCCCTTTAGGGGTCAAATGACCCTTCCACAGGGGTTGCCTCAGACCATCAGGAAACATATTTCCAATGGTCTTAGGAACCGAGGTACCACTCCTCTATCCATCTCCAGTTATGAAGTAGCAACGAAAGTAATTTTATGGTTGGGGGTTACCACAACATGAGAAACTAACTGTTTTAGAGGGTCGCAGCATTAGGAAGGTTGAGAACTACTGCCCAAACCCCAACAGTCACAGGGGGGGTGGGTGCAGGAAGCAAATGAGCCCATGGAAAATGTGGGCATTGCAGTTGGGTGCAAATGTACTGCCCCATCCACAGCCTTTGAAAGCCTCCGAAATTCTCCCAAGGCTATGGCTCTTCTGTGTGTGTGTGTGTGTGTGTGTGTGTGTGTGTGTGTGTGTGTGTGTGAGTGATGCAGTTGTTGCTGTCACTGTTCCCATGAAGGTTGTTTTCTTGGTTAAAAGGTACTGCATGTTATATTCTCAGCGGGTCTCTGGCCCATGAAGTAAGTGCAATAAAGCATAGCTACCTAATGTTCCGCGTCTCGCTGTTTTCGGTCTGACTCCCACCCTTGTCATCCTCCATTTGCCCTGCTTTATCCCGATCCACTTTCTGCCATGCTCTTTGGCCCAGGCGGCTGATCTCTGTGGATGACTTCACCAAGCTTCTGTTTCCACATGGGTCAGCCAAGGAGAGGCATTGATGTTGATGGGAGCTCAGGGGGCAGTAGGGGACAGCGAGGATGTCCTCCCTGTCAAGCTGTGCTTTCCATAGTGGTTGGGGTTCGCTTTATGAGCAACTCCTGTAAGGAGACCATCACTGTCCATCCTCTTAGTCCCCTCAGGGTGGTAACAGCTGTCCCCTGAGCCTAACTCACAGTGTCTCACCACTTCTGGGTACGTCCCTTCGCCCGACACACACCCTTCATTAAACTCTCTCCCATTACATCTTCCGAGTGTGTTTAGAAGGGAGCCATCTGTTTCCTGCCAGGACCGTGACTGATGCAGCACCAAAGGTCCATGAGTACATTCATTTCTCAAGCATCTGTTAACCATCTCCTTGTGCACATTACACCGTGTGTGAGGAAAATGGGGAGTGGTGGGATAGTAAACAATTGCTTTACATACATTCTTTTAACACATTATCCCGATCTCCCAATGGCGCAGCAAAATTGACATCATGAGTCCGTTTTATATGCAAACCAAAGTGCAGACAAAATACAAGGGAAAATTGTTCAAAGTAGCACAGCTCATTCATGGCAGAGGGATGGGAAGAATCTAAGCTGGACTGCAGTGCAGCCATCCCGCCTCTCTTGGCAAAGTCTTGTTGTTGTTGTTGTTAGTGGCCTTCGAAAGCTGCGCTCCTTAGAGTGGTTCAAGCTGTGATCTTTCAGCAGCAGATCCACAGGCCTTCATGCTGACTGGCCTCGTGGAGAGTTGAACCCACCAACCATTCAATGACCCAAGTGACAAAGGACTGCACTATGAGCTGGACCATGACGGAAGACACACGGAGCAGGCTGGGAAAGATGAGCAGACAGAGGGCCCCATTTTGTTGACAGCTGGGGCCTGAGAGGCAGGCGACCTGAGAGCAAAGGGAAGACATAAACAAATGGAGATGGGGAGTGGAAGGGGGCAGAACCAAATAAGGGGTTTGTCATCAAGGCTGGGGGCAGAGCATGAAGATGTGGGACAGGATGCCTTCTGCTTTCTGTCCTGACTTAATGGAGTCACACCCATTTACCATCTCCAGGACACCTTTTCCCTAACCCACTAGATGGCAAACTGCACACTGCTGCTGACCTGAACCTCAGCTCCCTCAGCTACCCAAGGTGGGCTGCTGTATGGTACATGTGCCTTCTTACCTATGGAATAGCTTTACAGTGGACATGGGGTCCTAAGAGATAACCCTTTCTGCTTCTTATTACAGCCATGTCTTACCACATTCCTCCACGAACCTGTGAGCCATGTGATTTCAGATCTGACCCAAATCTCTCTGCACTTTCCGTTGCCACAGTACCCAGTGCAGGCCTGCTGTGATTGTTAGCTAAAGCAGTGTCCGTCACCAAATGCACGGCCACTCTGTGCACAATGATAAGAAGTGCACCATAGGGCATGATTGGCTGAGCACCAAGACTTTGCGATCCATAGGTTTCATAGGCTGACTTTTGGAACTAGATCTCCAGGCTGGAAGTTCCACTGAAACCTGTTCAGCAGAATAGGCACACACACCCCTCCATTGGCAAGAGGGTGGTCCTGCGCACCAAGTGCACTCACCAAGAATCCAGCCCTGGTCTTTTGCATGGAAGGCCTGAGTTTGACCACTAAACTACCATCACTTCCCCTAACAGGGAAGGGCAAACACCGTTTCAGAAGAATACCACCGAGAAAAGCAAAGCCAGAGGTTGTGAATCATTCAAGGTCATCAAGCATGCCCAAGGTCACAAACCAGATGAAGAGCTCCCTAAGAGAAACAACCCAATAAAGAGAGGTTCATTCTGGTTGAACCCCTGCAGAGAATTTGCCTTTCTACCTCAAATACACTGAATCAGTCTCTACAGCCTAATAAGCTCCCCAGGGGGTTCTTATCAAAATGTAAATGATGACTCAGTCTATCAGGGGAGAAAACACAAATTGTCAGGAGGTAGATTAACTGGAATAAACCGGTCTGCAGCCCGGATAAAGACTCACAGGATGCCCCCCACCACACCTGCAAAGACTTGTTCCCCAGGCCCTGGTCATGGTAGCTCACCAATCCCCAGCTGGCACCACAGCAAGAAAAGTTAAAACAAGAAATGGGCCAGGTGGGTCTCTCTTACGTTGAGCAAAGGAAAACAGGAAGCTTTCAAACTTGCCTGAATTCCCTGACAAGTTTAATCAAGTACAGAAATAAAAAGCAGACGTGATTTACTTCATTTTTCAAAAAGCAGGTGATGAGGGACCTCAGGAATGGCTGAAGAAGCTGAACAAGTGGGGGAGGGGTGCAGCACATGGCTGTGGAGCAGGAGGCAGGGAGCCACAGGAAACCAAGGCTTGGTGGCTTCAATGAGACCAAGTGGCTAGTTGAGTGGCCACAAGAGCCACATCCTCAGCTTCCAGAAGCAGCAGAGCTCAACCTTGGCCAGGGCATGTACCAGGAGGCTGGAGGGCCGCACAGCAGCCAAGCCCTCTTCAGTAGGTACAGTGTCTAAGCACAGGGCTGGGCCTGCACCCTCCTCTCCTCTGACTTGGCTTTCCTCCTGCTGCAGGGAGCATGCTGCCCTAGCAGCCCGCAGTCTCAAGTGGCACTAGTTGACATGTCACTCTGGCTCCCATTCCACCCAGGTTGGCAGGGGGCCTCTACTGGTCATTGTCTCCCAAGGAAGCATCCACCATCAGAAGCATCATATATATATCATCATTCACATATCATACAATTCAACCATTCGATTATTGTGCAATAATCACCATATCAAATGTAGAACATTTCCTTCTTTCTTGTAATTACTGTTGTTAGGTCCCCATTCCTCACCCCCTGCACCCCATCCCACCCCAGCCCCAAAGCTCCCGTGCCATGCTCCTAACTAATTATTAATCCAGTTACGGTCTCCACTCTTGAGAGTCTTCCCCAGACAAGTGAATGCTGCGGCCCACAAACCCCACACCCCACTGCATTCACCGCTCAGGGTCATGCACCAGGCAACGCTAAGTAGGCCATAGAGCACACCCCTTGCAAGTACCTGAAAAGAGAGAAGAATCGGAATTATCTGATAAAACAGTGCAAATAGACTGGTCAGCAAACCCTCCTGAGACAGCCTGCTGTGTGCGAGAATGTGCCTGGCCTCAGCAGAGAGAGACAACTGGGCTCCGCTGGGCTCTGCAGTAAGAAGGCCCTAGACTGTGAGCTGGACCGTGTCGTGGGCAGGCCATTCCCCTTCCTGCTTTGTGGCTGTGGTGCTCTCCACCTTCCCTCCAAGAAGCCGATTCCCCTTTGCAGACTGTGACAAGTTAACATCGCATCCTGTCTGCTCCGTGCTTCTGACACATCACATAAACTGCAGAGCCCTGTTCTGCGCTTCTCTAAGGCCTCCGCTCATTTTCCCTTGTAAACCCCTTGAGGGCAGAAGCCTTGTCTTACACATGCTGCAATTCCCCACAGCACCCAGCAGGTTCTTTACCAGTGGGAGGCCCTCCCTGCATGTTGATTTAATAAAGCTACACTCGAAATGCTCTGAAACCTGATGACTCTCAGCAGCCAGTTCAGTGGGCGCCCCAACGAATGCACAGAACACATATTAATACACCCTGACAGTGCCAAGGACAGGCTGATTAGAATTATAATAAAGAGCAAGAATAAGAAAAACAGAAGGATGAGCACACTGAAATTTGTGGGTTCCCTTTGCCTCTGCTCTCTCTTAAGAAGCTCTCCCAAGTCTCTGTGGGAGGCTGAGCAAAGATGCCATTCTCATTTCATTAATGAGGAAACCGGCAACCCAAGAGGACTTTCCTTCAGGTCACACAGGCAGTCCTCGTAGAGTGTCAGTCAGGTAGAAAGACCTAGCTGTTTGTACTCCTTACCCATGATCTTTTCAGATAAATGCTCCGACTCCCCATCACCCATGGCATCACACAGAAAGAAGCCTTTACTATAATTCATGGACCCTGAATTGTCCTGGCGTGTACCAAGCTTGGCTCCTGAGCCATGAGTGTGACCTCAGCTTTGGGGTGAAGCTTCCCACACACACATTGAAGCCACCCACTTTGTCTCCCTGTTGCAGGGACCCCAGCTCTCTGGGAACACCTGCTCTGAACCACAAATAGCATCAACTTCATTTTCTCTGGAAGTAAGCTTTCTCATTAATGAGGACATGCGGGGAGCAGCACAGAGCTTCTGCATGACTCGGACTTAGCATTTCTCCATTGCATGTTGTTTGTAACAACAACAGTCAACACAGCCAAATGAACGACAGCAAACCAAGTGAGACCCTTGGGCAGGCTTCTTACAGTGAGTCCCTGTCAGAGCTCTTTGGATGATGCAGGGCCACCAATATCAAGGTGGGGGTCATGAGGCCTATTGGGGTTACACAAAAGGCAGACTAGACACGGGCCAGATCGGAGTTCTAGTCTTGTTTCTGTCATGTACCAGTTCTACGGTGTGGAGCTGCTCACGGAGCCCTCTAAATCTCAAACTCTTTCACTGGCTAGTAGGGAGTGTCTGCTCAGGAGTTTCTGAAGGTTGTTATAGATACATGAGAAAATGGACGTGAAGTTCTGGCTAAACATTTTGTTCATGATAAGCCTGGCACACAAAAAGTACATATTCATGTCCTCCTCCCCCTATGTGGTAACTATTGCAAAGGTTGAAGCTTCCTCTGCCTCTTCTCTGTGCACTTCCTACGTTCAAAACACCTTGGCTGTGAGTTGGAAGTGGAGGGCAGTGGGTAGTGGGTGTGGTAGACGCTTTCTGAACCCTTGTCATTAGAATGTCATTTGGTCAAGTTCACAGAGGCTTTAGTTTGTCTACAAGATCACTGATGCTCATGCTTCTCAGACATAAAGATGTTGACTCTTGTTACATTCCATTGATTTTGTTCCAATCCATAGTGACCTTATGTATTTCATATGCAAATATTGCTGAACCTTCACCAGTTTCATGATCATGATTAAGCTTGAGTCCATTTTATTAGTTATTGTGTCAATGAATCCATTTTCCTCTACTTTCTGATACTGAACTTTTTCTAGTGGTTAGTTGGTCCTTCCTAAGGATTTGTTCAAAAACTTTGTCTGGCTCGCATTTAATGTTATCTTTCGGTTCAGTTGCAATCACAAAAAGTCAGCCCCCATTAATTTGCAGGGGTGCGCTCGGTCCTGCCGTCTATTATTTCTGCACAATGAGTGCTGGACAATGTTCCACAGGACAGGCTTCTTTACAACTTTCAGTAAACAACACCCATTGGCACCTCTTCAGTGTCTCACTTGAAAAACAAAAGTCAGCCCAGGCCTCATGCTGCCCACAGAAACAGAGAGGACACTGTTCCTATAGTGAAGGATCTGGCAGTGGGCATGGCTCAAGCATCGACTATGGATAAGTGAGATAGTTTATTGTGCCAGCCTGGTCAATAAACACATGTGGGATTAATTGAAGGGCGGAGAGAGATAAATGGCTCTGTGAGCCTCGCCTTTCTTGTCTCTCGCTCTTTGATCATCGGACCAGTGTGCGGCTCACTTGCTTGCTCTGTGCTTCAATTTGCAAGCTACAGTACCTGTGGGACACCTAACCTGTGGACTGTGTCGCTGTAATTTGAGGGTCCTTCAAGACCTGCTTCGCCACACCACTGGAATTTACATCTCTTGAGCTGGGGACTGACTGTTAGTGACCTGACTGACTGTTGGTGACCTGCCTTGCTGTTGGCTGCCGGTGACCGGAGAATCTGAATCTCTCTACAGAGGACTACCTGGCAGCCCTCAAGCCTTGAAGGACCGCCAGTGCCTCACAACTGTCTAACACATTTGAATTGTACTGAGCCATTTGTACTGCTTTATAATTTAACTGTTTATTTCTTGTTTTATATATCTATCTAACTGAATACATATTTATAAAATTATTAGCAATCTGGTTTTATCTCTCTAGAGAACCCTGTCTAACACAATAAGGGATTCTTAAAAGTGCTCTGATGTCTGTATAGTCATTCTTCAATGACCTTGGAAGTTACAACTGCTGAAATGTACAGCAGTTGACAAGGTTAGAATTGAGAGATCTGGAAATCCTAAAGTTAGAATTCAGAGATCTAGAAATCCTAAAGGTAGAATTGAGAGATCTAGAAATCCTAAAGTTAGAATTGGGAGATCCAGAAATTCTATCCAGTGGTGGGTTCTGGGAAACATACCATAAGCATACACATACACACACACACACACACACACACACACACACACACACTCACACACAGAGGCACTCACAGTTGAATCTTATACTCAATACAAAATAAAGACAGCATCCATTAAAACAAAAATAAAAACAGATTTGCAGGAGTTTTAAAAGCTGCTAAGAAAGCTATAATCCTAAATTATTACCTTTTCACTTGTTCAGAAAACATTGCAACGGTGTTGAGAATTGCTGGAAGAGATTCTCTCGCATGTTTTCCAATAGCCTGTACCTCCATCCTAAAGCTTTTAGCACAAACCAATCATATGTATTTGGAGAGGGTGCATCGAAGATCATACCTTCAGTTTCCCTTTTAAATTTCCTAAATATTTGTGCCAGCTGATTTTATCAAATTATCATGGGCTTGGGGTGCATGGGAATGGGAGATTGTATTGAAACCCTGTAGAGAAAGGTAAAGAGTAAACAGCTGTACTTTCTCTATCAACTCAGCAAAAAAGACGACGGCCCTCAGTGAGACAGGCTGACACAGTCGCTGCATCAATGGGCTCAAACCTAACAACTGTGAGGCTGGTGAAGCGCCAGGCAGCACTGCTTCTGTTGGGCATAAGGTGGCTGTGGGGGGGAAGCGGCTCGAGGGCACCTACCAACACAACCTAACTCAGCGAAGGACTCCCTTGGTTCCAGGATTCAGAATATTAACTGTTGCATGCTGTTGGAGAGAGCTGATCTGAAAACCTCCTGTATCAAAATAACACAGAATTGTTAACATGTTGATTTGATAAATACAAAATCCCATTATCACCAAGCCACAGTTGGCCAAGGACCCCACTGGTGAAGGATGACAAAGCATTTAACACAGTAGGGGGAGTAATCACTACAGGCTTAAGAAATGCCCTGAACTCAGATCACAGTTGTGGGCACCAGACAGTCCTGCTTGAACTCAGGTCAAATCAAAGTGGACACATTTATTTAAATCACCCTTTACTTAAGGGGACGCACAAGTGCTTTTAAGGAAGGCAGAAAATCTTACAACAAACACAGGCTAATACTTGCCAACAAAAAGATACAGGCTGGGGCTGAGTAATAAATCCTCCATGCATTCCCCCATGCAATAGCTATTTGTTCAGACTGGAGCAGGGCTATTCTGGTGGCTAATAATATTATTTTATTATTTTCCAGCCACCAGCAGTCCTGATTGCTCTCAGAACCTCTTGGGAAATGAGTCTCTATGAAACATGATTATAATGATTCATTATATTTGTGTAGGGGTTTTCAGCTTAGAAAGCACTTCCCCATTCATTATTAATATTATCATTATTAATAATAATAGCTAACATTTATTGTGTGCTTTTTAGGGGCTAGACACTGTTCAGTGAACAGTAAACACAGTCTCTCTGATATTTACAATAACTCTTCAAGGCGGTTCTGATACCCACCCTCTATGGGGGAGGAACTGAGGCTTCTAGAGCTTAAACAGCCTAAGGTCCCGTTGTAGGAACCCTGGTGGCATAGTGGATTGCAGGCTGCTTAATACAAGGTCAGCAGTTCAAAATCACCAGCCCATTTGCAGGAGAAAGATAAGGCTCCCTATTCCTGTAAAGATTTACAGTCTGGGAAACCCACAGAGGCCATTTGTGCTCTGTCCTATAGAGACGCTCTGAGGCAAAATGGAGCTGGTGACAGTGAGATCCCAGAGCTCTTAAGCCATGGAGACGGGATTGAAGCTCGTGGCCTGTCTGACCTCAAGGTCTGGGCTTTTTCTATTCTCCTGGAGGTGTTCCATTTTATCTTGAAATTACCCATTTGGTACTTATTATCCACAACTCCTTTAAACCAAGCTCTCTTTGAAGGCAACAAATACATACGATCACTTCAGTACTTAGCACTTGACTGGGAACTAAATTCCTTGATTAATTTTTGTTAAGAGAGTTAATCAACATAAGAGGAAGGGGGGAAGTATCTGTGTGTGTATGTGTGTGTGTGTGTTGTCTGTGTACAACAGTGAGTGAATTCTTATTGTCTTCTAAGGAAAGAGGGTCATTTTATTATTTGTCCTGTTACGCTGAGCCTCTCTCTGAGGTAAGGAGAATCTTTGGGTGACACAATCAGCTCTCTTGCTTGGTTACTATCCACTAAAACATTGGGGATTCAAGACCACCTAAAGGCACCTCTAGAATGGAACAACAAGCACAGTTGTGTTCTGACACACTGCTGAGGGTCCGTATCGAGTGGATGATCGCTGGTTAAGAGGTGAAATAATGATTTCCCCCAAGGGTGCCCAGCTAGAAGTCCCAGTGATAGAACTCCATCTGGATCCTACTGACGCCTGCTCTTATTTTCCATCTGCAGACCCCCGGGACCTCCCCATTGCATACAGGGTTGCACCTTTCCTTGATGGTCCCCAGAACATGCACTTTCCTGTATTCTGGCATGCTGGTGAACAAGCAGCCCGCGTACCCTGCCCACCCCCTTCCACCACGCACCCCTTATAAGTCGCCTGGGCCTGTAAACACAGAGGGCTCCTGTATTGGGGATAACTGTGGGGATGGGAGGAGTAAAGAGGAAGCTGGCAATTCAGGCAGCCCAATTCAATTTGAGAGAATTTGGTTCAATGCTTTCCATTAGCGACACCTTAAGAAAAATATAATTCCCAGGAGCCCAGGAGAGAAGGAGGAGGGGAACAAAGGAAAAAAAAAATGTTTTCATCATGTGTACTCAATGCAAAGCCAATCAATCACCCTCTTTCTCCCCTGGCCCAGCAATGCCTCAGCGAACACCAAAGGGTCTGACTGGTGGAAGAATCCTTAGAGCGGCACTGGCCAGAGAAGAGTCAGGATGAGAAATCGCTGACTCACAAAATGTTATCTACATCCTGAGCAATCTTCAATCATCCGAAGAAAACTTCACAGCTTAGAAAGCACTTTACCTACCTTCACCTATTCCGGACTCACAAGAAAGTTTGAGGGAAGTATTATGATGATCCCTGTTTTCTAAAGGACAAACTCCATCAGCATAATTAAGGAACCTGCTCAAGGTGACCCAGTTAGTGAGGGTTGAGTGCTTGGCCCAGGCTCATTGAGGTGTACACTAATGTCTACATTACAGAATGCCACCAGGAACCCTCAAGGCGCCCAGATGAAAGCTCCACAAACACATTCCGATCGATGCTCATCCCAATGTACTAACTCCAAAGGCCTATAGAGCCATTGATACACGATAACAGCCCTCCCACCCCGCCTGCCTCTGAGGTTCAAATCCTCGATTTACAGACAAAATGTGCTTATCCCTTAATGTTATGTCCATTTCCCTTCATTGCCAAGTGAATCAACCAACTGCTGCTTGCAACACATGCATCGCCATTGCCCTCTCTTGCTGCATGCACAGCTTTGTAATCACGGAAAAGGCTTTGAGCCTTGGGCTGAAATGAGGCTTAATAAGAACCCATTGCACCAGTTCTGACTTACCGACACGTTCAACTAAGAGATACAGATAGGAACAGATGTGGTTCGTAAGCCGGGAATACCCGTAGTAACATCACTCCCTACTTCCTCTCCTGCTTCACCCAAGCCAAACTGAAACAGAAATAGCAGTGCCTTAAATCCCCTTAGTACTATTCTTGTCCAAGTGTCTGCTCACCTGCCCACAGCCAGGTGGGAATCAATGTTTCCCAGAAAGGCTCATCTAGAGACGGAGGAGTGCAGCGGTGAGCAAGCACGTGAACCCGGGAGCCAGGCGGCAGGATGTTGAATACCCAGCAGCACCTGTTACCCTGACTCTGAGCAAGTCTAGTCACCTCTTGGATCTTCATATCTTGATTTGTAAAGTCCGAATGGCAGTCCTATTTCACCCCCAATGGCATTTGTAACAATTAAGGAGATGATATCTGGTACATTTAAGACAGGGTCTGGAAGATGGAAAACATCTCAGAAAGCTGTTACTAAGCTAGACGTCAACGCTGCAATGGAACAAAAAAGGCTACACGAGAGCCGGGTTTGAAAAGCCATCTCGTCGAAACTCTTCAGTCTCAAAAGAAAGAAACCAGCTCAGAGAGAAGCCTCCAGCCCTCCCCCCACACCAGATCCTTGGAAGAGTCTGTGGGAGGTCACTAAACAGATAAGGGATTTCTGTTGTTCTTGCCCTTGCACTCCATCCTTCAAGTCTTGCATTCCCATAGGACTGCTCATAGGAGCGAGGGCTTCCCTCGTGGCCTTCGCGGTGCAGAGGTTTCAGAGAAGCCTGGCGGCTATCTGGCACAGTAGCTGGGATGTGTTCAGTGCCTCGTAGAGCAGCCTCCATTCAGCAACTGCCCGAGGTTAGTCTGCAGTCCCAAGGGCCGGTGTGGCCACATTAGTGTCCAGTCACGGTCATGGCTCAAGAGCTAATTACGTCCTTGGTGGCTTTGCTATGTGCTGGGCTGCTCATCTCTCCTTTGGATTGTCTTTAGTGATTTCAAGGCTCACCAGCGATGCCCCCAGCGGGTGCAGACAGAGGGAGAGCCTCTGACTCAACGCTGCTAAGTCTTTCCAAAGAAGCCGTGACGGTTACTGTGACGTGAAACACCGTTCAATGTCCACTGCTCCTGTAGCCCTGGCGGCAGAGTGGGGTAAATGTTGGGCTACTAATCACATGGCAGCTCAAACCGACAAGCTGTGCCTCAGGTAACAGAGGAGGCTGTAGCCCCATAATGATGTCTGGTCTGGGATGCCCTAGGAAGTAGTTGTACTCTGTCTTATAGGCTCACGAGGAGTCAGAATCAACTCCGCACGGTGGGTTTGGGGTTTCGGTCTCACTTCTCATTCACTATTGTCTGGACACCAACTTCACTTGCCGCCCTTCTTCCTCACCCCGCAAAGCTAGGTCACATCTCTCACCAGCCTTCTGGTAGAAACTGTACACCTGGCTTTGTAGCCACAAAACTTGCGCTCACTTCCTGATCTTCCAAAACCTTTTAGTTGTAGCATTATGTTTCATGGGCCCAAGATTGTCTTTGAAACTCAGTTTTCTCATCTCTTCCTGGGGGGTGCTGGTCTTTTGTGATCTGCCAGCTGAAAGCGAGTGTGGGGAAGGTGATACCTATTTGTGTTTCTGTCATAGAGATTGCTGTCATTGCTAGTGGAGGTGAAGAGTCCACAATGACTGCGTGGTAATCACGAACCAAGGATTTTGCAGGCATGCCCCTTTTATACCCAAACAAACAAGCCAAGTGTTAATGGTTGCATTTTACAGCTGCAGAAATCTGTGGCTGGTGAAGAGGCTGACCAAGCCTCTCTTTCCTCTCTCCCCCTGGCTCCCATATGCTCAAACTGCATAAGCCTTGTTTGTGCACCCTCCTCTGTTAATGTGATCGTTAACATTTTATTATATATCACTTGGGCACATGTTTACCTAAGTCAGGTGATCAAACCAAGGACAGGTTTGTCTTCATTTCTGCGTTCCTGGCACCTCCCACAGTGTCCCGCATTTAATAGTCACCAGTAAATTGTTACTCACTGCAGGGAGAAATGTTCAGGTCAAACTGAGGAGATACAGATGAGCAGACGTGTTGGGGGCGCACTAGGCGCACGGGTACAGCAAAGCTTCTTCCGAAGGGAGAAGGTGATCACAGAAGATGCTGAGACGATCGAGAGTGCTCAGAAGGGAATCGGGTGGGAAATCAGACGGCAAGCTGGAAGAGACTCCTGGCTGCCTAATGAGGGGAAGGGGAATTAATGATGACTCTGAAGTGGCAGAGATCCTGAACCCATCTTTGATAAATCTGACTTTTACCAGCAAGAGCAAAAGGAAAGGAGAAGAAATGTGGACAATTAGGCAGTAATTAAGATCTCACAGAAGCAGCTATGACAGAAAGCAGTGAAGGGAATACTTAGTGATTTGGGGAAAAACACAAATCAGCTGGCTGGACAGCATGTACCCTAAGGCACTCCAGGGATGAGCGACTGTGGTGGCTGAGGCAGTAACAGTAACCGCTGAAAAGGCACAGTGGAACAGCAGAACATACATTTTTTAAAGCATCAAATGTCATCTTGATCTTTTAGACAGAAGTGGGAAAATCCATGAAGCAGGAGCTTTAAGAACCAAGGAAAACGGAAGCGCTTTTAAGTGGCGTGTGACAGGCGTTTCCAGAGAGCGCATCCTTCTCACTGAAACATGTTGCTGCTGTGAGCTGCCCCTCAGTTGTCCTGACTCAGACCAACCCCAAGCTCAGCAGGATTGGATCTTTGTGATCTACAAGCACAGCAGGGTTGGATCTTTGTGATCTACAAGGCTCTCACTGGCAGGTTTGGGGAAGTAGATCTCCAGGACTCTAGTCGGAGTCCATCTTGGCTTGAAAGTGCCATTGAAACTTGTTCATGATCACAGCAGCACACCAAGCCTCCAGTGACAGCCGCATAGTAGCTGTGATCGGCCCAGAACCTGAGTCTCTGACCTAATAAGAGTCAAGAATTTTACCAGTGATTTACTTTGAGTCGGTATGATTCCCATGTCCTAGACCCTGAAGCAAGACTCAGGATGAGAAAGCAAACTGTCCAAAGAGCCACTAATTCTTGAGCCAGGACTCACCCCCAGCTTCTAGTGACTCTGGAAGAGCCCAAGGCCTACCATTTTTATTGCTTTCCTTTAAGAAGGATTAACAAATTGGATACAACCCAGGAAAACAAGGGAATTATGAGCCTGTATAAGGCTGGCGTTATTAAAAAAAAAAAAAGCACAGATCAGAGCCTGCAAACATGATAGCTTTTCCATAGTATTACAAAGATGGTAGATGAGATGATCACCTGATGACTTCATCTGAACCAAAATAACTCCAAAAAGGTTTCTTGCTAAATTAATTCAAATGGACTGGGAGAGGCTGCCTAACTGCAAGGTTTGATCATTAGTTCAGAGGCAGTAAACACAGAATAATGGTGGAAATAACTCAAATACTAGGAAAGGCTCCAAGTCTGTTAGAGCTTTGAAGCCCCTCACGTCATTTATTGATCCTTCCAGCTAGGCTAGCTGACAATGTAGCGTGACTGGGTGAAGTCGTCCTGTTGAGTGAAGCTTCAATAGGAGGCCTGGGGTTAATAGGAAAGGGGAGGGCCAGGCAAGGGCTGGGTTGCATACGCATCACCATGAGCACTTACAACAGGTAAAGAGGAGTGGAGAGATGTCACAGAAAGGAAGAATGAGCTAGGCTCCAAAAAAAGCCTGAATACCTGAACAGACCTACTACCATCAACCCAAAATTGAAGTCTGATTTGGCAAGTCCTACCTACCTCCTAAGAACCCCTGGTGGTATAGTGGGTTACACACTGGGCTGCCAATCACAAGCTCGGCAGTTCAAACCCACCAGCTCCTCCTCAGGAGAAAAACAAGGCTGTCTGTTCTGGTGAAGAGTTACCGCCTGGGAAACCCATAGGGGTAGTTCGACTCTGCCCTATGGGGTCACTGTGAGTCAAAATGAACTTGAAGCTGATCGAGAGAAGGAGGGAAAGGAAGAGGGAGGCACTGACCTTGGATGCAGGATGAGTCAGATGGACTCAATGACAATGGGTTGGGACCTACTCTCCGTAGCTTCCATTTTGCCCACTCCAACTGATCTAACCAGCCAGTCCATCTCTAAAACCAAGCCCTCCTACATCTCTATCTCCTGGATCCCAAGGCCTCACCAAACTACCCTCTAAGACCTCTGGTTCACTCTGCTCATGCCAGACAGGACTACCTGCCAGCACTGTTCAATTTACATAAAAGGCATGCCCCCACACCACTGCCCCAGGCACTATGCTAGGTCCCATGTGTGGAGACACAGGCAAGTAGAAGTTCTCACCTGGTGTTTGGAGTTTAGTACAAAGGGAAGTACCTGGACCACAGATTGGCTTTTTTTTCATTTAACATTGTTTTAATGTATGTTTCTAAGATTTACCAGCCTTCCAGGGGTTTTATATTAACTGTCCAAGATCACAAAATAACAAAACACCAGAGCTGGCATTCAAAACTTGGTCTCTCTGGCCCATGATTTCTGTACTTTGTAGACAAGCTCACCAAGTGTTCCCGAGCCCATGACTAGCCTCCCAGTTCTCAGCCAGAAGTCAAGGCTAGTAACAATACCCTTCATGAGAGAGCATCGGTTTCATGCCGGCCGGTTTGCTTAGCAGATGATCTCAGTCAATCCTCCCCAATCATATGGAAGAATCATCATCACCCTTATTTGCATGTGAAGAAATGGTGTTCAAAGAAGCACAAGGTCACACACAATGTGTCTGGCAGAGGAGCCAGACAAGCCTCAAGGCAGTCTGCCTAGCAATGTAAAGAAACTCACCATGTCCAGAGGGTGTGGATCCGTTTCCGATTGTTGCTATAACATATTACCACATACTGGCTTTTACAAATGTACTTGTACCCCTTTATGGGTTAGGAAATTTTAGTTCCAAAAGGGGTTTCACTGGGTGAAAATCTGGGGCTATGTTCCTTTCTGGAAGTTCAGAGAGAACATATTTTTTTTTTAAGTCTTCTCCACCTTCTAGAGCTGCATTCAAAGCCAGCAGCATAACATTTTCAAATCCCTCTATACCTCTCTCTGTGCATTACCTTTACTCCAAGGCTTACTCTTTTGTCTCCCTCTTTTAAGGATCCTGGAGGTGCAATGGTGGTTATGCATTGCCCGGCTAACTGCAAGGTCAGCAGTCCGAAACCACCAGCCGCTACTTGGGAGAAAGATGGGGCTTTCTACTCCCCTAAAGAGTTACAGTCTCAAAAGCTCACAGGAACAGTTCTACCCTGTCCTATACGATGGCTACAAACTGGCATTGACTGACTGGTAGCAAGTTTGATTTTTTTGGTATAGGGATCCTTATGATTGCAGTAGGCCCCCCCAGGATAATATAAGGTCATTGTCCCATCTCAAGATCCTGACCATAATCAAGCCCTAACATATTCACAGGTTTGAGGATAGGGACACGAGCCTTTTGGGGGACTCTTGATCCAGCTTGTCTCAGGATGGCAGAAACATAATTAACTATGATTAAAGCAGGATTATTAAGCCCAGCTCCCTAAAAAACACTCAGGGAAGTGGAGTGACTCTTTTGAATCCTATGTTATCCCCATAGCACAGCATATGTTGTTGGCTGCTGCTAAGCCACCCCAATTTATTCATGGTGACCCCATGCACAACAAAACCAAGCCCTGCCCAGTCCTCGGCCAGTCCCATGATCAGTTTCAGAGGGGACTGTTGTAATCACCAGGGTTTTCCATGGCCGGTTTTCAGAAGTAGCTCCCCAAAGACACAGGACAGGCTTCAGTGGCACTGCCAGACAAAGGTCACAGGACACAGCCTCCGGGAAAATGCCACAGCTCAATCCTTTCCTGGGTTCCAGAGAGTAGTCACCCGGAAGACCTCCAGAGCAGCCTGTGATCCTCCCACTTGGTGGGAGACGGTTGCGGAAGATCTACTTCCTTGGATTACACAGCCCCTTCCCCAGTGCATTGGGAAATGCCAAGAAGCTGATCTTTGGTGGTTAGTTCAAGGCTGGTGAGCATAGCAGAGGAGAAGACATGTCCTTCTCAGCAGCCTGGCACAGTGAACAAAGGCCTGGGCAAGGAGGTCAGACAGACAAGGATGCAAGTCTCACATCATCTCACTCTGGGCATAAGCAGCTGACTTCACTGCCCAGACCTGGGGATTCCGCTTCCTCATTTGAAAATACAGGAGGCAAGACAGTGTTGGGAAGAGTTGGGATGTAGATGTGTTGCCAGGCATCACACCCAGTGCATAGCAGAAGTTCTAGAAATGGTGGGTGTTTTTTCCTTCCCTCTTCCTCTGTGTGTCCCATCTTTCGCCCACGGCACGGCTAACGAGTCCCAACCACTGATCTTCGGATTAACAGTCAAGCACTTAACCATGACACCACCAGGGCTCCTGCTGGCCTTAGAAAAAATAAAAGTATCCTACCCACACCAACTTCTCTAAACCCACTGGATGCTTCTGGGGTCATCATACTTATCCGAAGGAAAACAAGAAGAGGCAAAAATACTGTTGACCGGGTCCAGGCGATGGCGTCGTCGCCGTGCTGCCTAGCACTACATAGTAGGAGTTTTGTTCTCTCTGCCTCTGTCCGCACTCAGATTCAAGAGTAAGACACTAGGGCATCTGAACTTCGCTTTAAAGAATTGCTCGCTGGCTGTGCAACTGATCTTTAAAAAGCCACTCCCACCGCTTGCCTGTGCTCCAAGGGCACTCCCAGACTGGAGGCAGACGAAGCGGAGAATGCAGGAGGATGAAGGAAGACACGGCCATCCATCAGGACCAGGAGAGGGCAAGCGCAATTCATAATTCAGCACCTTCAGTGGTGGACCTTGGTTAGGAACGGACAAGGGAGCTGGAGAGGCTTTCGAACTCCTCGGGACTTGGCTGATCTCCTTGTGAGGCCAGATGCCACAGCCCCTATTAGTCAGCTGCTTGCCAGCCCTTGACAATCCGCTGGGATGTTCTTGGGAAACTCGGAGCCCTGAACAGGCAGCAGGTTAATCAAGCCACCTCCCATGCTGGAAAGGGTTTTCTAAAACCGTGTTTGGGGAGCCAAGAGAGGCCAGGGCTGTAGAAAACCTGGAGCAGAAGGCACTTGGGGCAGGACCCGCCTCACCTGTAAACAAAATCACTAACCACTTGTGGAAGAAGGTTCAAAGGGTGTTAAACAGGGTTCCCAACCCGTAAAACTCCCCTTACCTTTCTTGCCACATCTAAAATTCCACCTTGACACTTCTTTTCAGTGTGATTTTTAAAAATAATGTATTTCATTTTTTTTGTTGTCACTGTTAAAAATAGTACATAGCAAAGCAAAATGTTCACCAACTCTACAATTTCTTCTTTGCGTACAATTCAATGGCATTGATTACATCCTTGGATGCATGTGTAAGTTGGCATAGACTTTTAGGGGCCATTCAGCAGCAGTGTGTATGGGAAATGAAAGCAGCCATCGTAGTCTCTGACCCAGGATTGCTACTTCTAGTTATCTAATCAGGAGCTCTGGGGGTGGAATAGGTTGCATGTTGGGCTGCTAACCATAAGGAAAATGGTTTGAACCCACCACCTGCTCTTCGGGAGCAAGATGAGGCTTGAAAATCCATAGAGGAAGTTCTACTCTGTCCTGTGGGGTTAGACTGAGTCAGATTCAACTGGATGGCAGGGAGTTTGGTTTGGAGTGAGTGTCTAAGCTGCAGAGATGTACAGGCTACATGGCTGAGCTCTCTATACACAAAAGACCTTCACTACAGCATATTTTTAATAATGAAAGATTAGAAACCACCTTAATACCTATCAATAGGAACCCTGTTAGAGAAATTATAGCATAGCCATACTAAAGAATATTAGAAAGTGATTAAAACACCTGTGTACCCTGGTACAGATAGGAACTGAAAATACAGGGAATCCAGGGCGGATGAGCCCTACAGGACCAGTGGTATTAGTGGTGAAACAGGGACGGTGGAGAGAGAGTGGGTAGGAAGGAGGGAACCGATTACAAGGAACTATATGTGACCTCCTCCCTGGGGGACGGACAACAGAAAAGTGGGTGAGGGGAGATGTCGGACAGGGCAAGATATGACAAAATACCAATTTATAAACTATCAAGGGCTCATGAGGGAGGAGGGAGCGGGGAGGGAGGGGAAAAATGAGGAACTAATGTCGGGGGTTTAAGTGGAGAGAAAATGTTTTGAGAATGATGTACAAATGCGCTTTACACAATTGATGTGTGTATGGATTGTGATAAGAGTTGTATGAGCCCCTAATAAAATGTTAAAAAAAACAAAACACCTGTGTACCTTCACCGGCATAGACTGCTCCATCTTCCTCCCATGGCATGGCTGATGAGATCCAACCACCAGCCTTCGGACTAACAGCCATTACATCGCCAGAGCTCTTGCTATCAGCAAAGTTTTGCCCCGGATGCACGTGAAAGTAGCAGCCTGGACTGGATGATGTGGTAATGACCGCCTGTCTCCAAACCCCTCTCCCCAACCAGCCTGCTTCAGATGTCTGGGATTCCACCATTAATCCTTTCAGTTCTGTCTTTGAAGGCCTCTGCTAACACATAAATGTTTCTCTTGGGAAGAATAATGAAATGTAATTCAAATGAACAAAACAGTTACTGACAGTTGCTTTAAACGAGGCCTTTAAGAGGCCTTCATAAGGGTACCCAAAGATGAATAAGCTACTTTCCAATCCTCCTGGAGCTTAGAGGGCATGAGGAGTAAAAATGGTACATAGCAAATAATTAAAACAATGGAAAGCATGTTTAAAGGAACAAAAAGAGACTGCTCTCTATATTTTGTCAAAAGCTCTAGAGTACTTATCACTTTGTGAGGGAGGGTCTTCTGTGCAATAGCTAAAAATGTTGTACCTTATTTGGAATATATAAGTATCTATGGGTGCAACTCCCCAGAGAGGGCCATCCTGCATGGTCAAGTGGAGGGGCAGCGATAAAGAGGAAGCCCCTCAATGAGATGGACTGACACAGTGGTTGTAACAGTGGGCCCAAGATTAGGAACACTTGCGAGGACAGTGCGGGACTGGGCTGTGTTCTGTTCGGTTGTGCTAAGGGCCGCTATGGGTCAGACCGACTCGATGGCATCTAACAACAACAAGAAGAACATAGGTGCTTTCTGCATAAAGTGGAGGGAAAGGTGTGGTTTTTTATGTGTTGTGCAATTATCCATCGTACAAGCCCAAAGACCCAAAGACGAAGTAAGAATCAAGTGAGATATATTTTAGAGACCAAGAGGCAGTAGGATTGATTATAAATGACAGGAGAAGTAGGCTCTGAAGACAATGAAGTGGTCCATTCTTCCTGTTACTAAAGCGGTAATTTTTTATGGAACAAGTGTGTACCTCCAAAATATGTATCAACATGGCTGGGCCAGGATTCTCAGTAGTAGTCTGTGGACTTTCTACTCCTATAAACAGTTACTGTCTCAGAAACCCACAGAGGACCACTGTAAGTCAGCATTAACTCAATGGCAACAAGTTTGGCTTTTAGTTAATGATGTGCTTATTCCCTCATCATGAGATCTGATGTGGTCAGTCAATCCGTTGTCACAGCCCTGATCCGATGGAAGGGAACCTCCCTTGGGTGTGCCCTGCATCACACAGCTCACAAGAGATCAACGTGAAGGGGGCAGAGAGGAGGGACCTAATATCACCAAGAAAGAAGCGCCGGAGCAGAGCGCATCCTTTGGCTCCAGGGTTTCTGAATTGGGAACCTCCTAGACTGGCTTGAAGATTGAGGGCAAGAGGCACGGACAGCTCCAAAGGAGCATCAGGCCCACAGATGTTGACAGGAGAGAAGGGCAGTCCTCTGGAGCACACAGAGAGGGAATGCCTTCCTCTGGATCCAGCACTCGGGACCCCGAGCCTCCTGAATGGTGAGGTAATCAACTGCTGCTTGTTTCAGGCATCCTCTTGTGGTATTTCTGGTATACCAGAACCCGATGGCTGACACACTTATTTCGTATAAGAAGCTATGCTGGGACCTCAAAGTATAACATGAGAACCCTACCCTCCCTGACCTTAAAATTTCATGTGAAGGTCACAGAACAATCCAGCATCATAAAAGTAAATATGCAATTCAAAAGCATGAATTAAGAAAACCACAGAACACGATGAAAATCCTGAAAGATCTGTTTCCTCTAAGAAGCTTAGACCTTTGGGGAAGTCTTCTTTGGGGGGAACACTGATCAAGCTCTATAGGATTAATAAAACTGAACTAAAAACAAGTCAGTTCTAGCATATGAGGACCCAATGTGTGTTAGCAGAGAGCTGTGCTCCCTAGAGTTTGGGGGGACTGATTTTTCTTCCTAGATACCCCTGGTTATTTCCATCCACCGGTGCTTTGACTCGTTACACCACTCAGGGGCTCGAAGAGTGAACTAGGTGAATGAAATACCACTGTAGCCCACGAGCACGGCGAGTGTGGAAAAGACAGATAATACTAGGTGTCGGTGAGGACGTGGAGAATATGGGCGCACCACACATTGCCTGAGGAAATGTAACCGGTGAAAGCGCTCTATGTGACCTGTTCACAGGATGGAACATTATTTGACAATGAAAAAGAAATGAATTCTAGATACAGGCTACAATGCTGTTGAACCTGGAAAACACACCAGTTGAAAGAAACACAAAGACCATATGTTCTCCATTTATATGAAAAGTCCTAAGTAGGCAAATCCATAGAGATAGAAGGTAGATTAGCAGTTGCCAGGGTTTGGGGGATGGAAGAATAGAGACCAACTGCTAATAGGTACTGGCTTCTTTTTGGAGTGTGCAGTGCTCTGGAATTAGATCATGATAATTGTACAATGCTGTGATTATTCTCACTGCTCACTTACGGACATGATTAGATTCCAAAGATCAGGTCATTATAGAAAAATCAGAGTTACATAAAAACGGAAGGAGACCACATACGATCACACAATGGAGGCTGACTAGCATCATTACATAACTGACAAAGTACATCGTTGCATGGCTGCCAAATTCCATATTTGCCAAACCATCGAGGGTCACAGGCTGATTATGTTGACCCATGGCCTTTACCATCACAGGGAGGTTCACTCACACTGTGAGACACAGTGTCATTCACGCACTAAACAGTTGATTCAAAGGGTTTGTTTTTTTTTTACTATTGTCACCAGTGAGACATGTCAGATCATAAGATAGTGAAGAGTGGGCACATACTAAAAACCCCGCTGAGTTGCATACTTTAAAGGGGTGAATTTGATGATATGTGAATGAGATCGCAATAAGAAATAAATTAAATACAATGGTGAACTAGGTGGAGAGCAGAAATAAGAAGTGTGATCAGAAGGAAGCAAACGCATATGTGACTAGGAAGGGGGCCCATTCTGCGAGCTCAATGTAGCTGGGGTAATAACAGGGACTGTGGAGATGCAGGCTCATCCCAGATCCTATGTGGCCCTCTGGCTACATTAAGCAGCTCGATCTTTGTCCTCAGGACAATGGTATGCATCGGGGAATTTTATTCATGGGACCATAACCAGGCTATTGCGTGTCGCTATTGTTCTGTAGTGAGCAGTGTGAACTGGAGGGAATGAAAGAGGTGTGGAGAGGGGGCCTTTACATGGGCTCCGAGGAGAGAAGATGATGGCAGAGCAGGGGCAGGTTCACGGGGAGAGTAAGTTCTGACTGACAGTTTGGGGAGTAGAGAGATGACGAGGAGGATTCTGGTCTCATTAATTAGTGCGGGAGATACAGCAGGTTTGGAGTCATGGGCCAAATTTGTTCCACAGAAATAATGACATGTCATGACGGTAGAAAGATGAGTCTTTCTATTCCCCAAAAGATTGCCCGCCTTGTGAACTCAAAGAGGCGTGTCTACTCTCACCCCCAGGGTCGCTGTAAGTCAGTATTGACACGATAGCCCTCATTTTGATTCTAGTACGTAGTCTGCTGTGCCAGGAACTGAACAAAGCATTTTAGCTCCGTTCTTCCTTTCAATCCTCCCAACAAACCAATGGGATTAGTGTCGATCTTCCTACAATTTAGAGGGAAACTGAGGTTCAGAGAGACTCCGTGACTTGGCGACATGCACAGAGCTGATGATGACAGCACAGAAACACAAATGCATGTTCATCTGGTTCAAGGAGCTTTGCATCTTTGCTTTACACTCTAATGCTTCTCAACCCACGATGGTAAGCAACTGTCCACATGAACCTAACTCTGCTTTGTAGATAGATACATGCGGCATGCCCTAATATCATTGCATACGACTGAAGTACTGGCGTGAGACAAATTCTGAGCTCAAGTCCATGCCCTGCAGGAAAAGAGATGATGCCTGATCGAGAACGCATGCCCTGGGCACAGACAGACAGCAGTTTGCATGTCTGATCTGTCAGATCAAAGCAGGAGGGTACGACATCTGCATGAAGCCATGAAACATGGCCACCTGTGAACTCTACAACAATGGGTGAGTGACAAAAACTTCGCACGAAGCAAAGAGGCCAGAAACAAACAAGTACAAGCCATCCCAAGGGCCAGGAAACATTCTGGAAAGGGCCGAACAGCGCCTATTTTCATCTCTGCAGACCATACGGTCTCTGTCACAGCTCCTCAACTCTGCCGGCACAGTGCGAAGGCAGCCTCAGACGACACAGAAAGGCGAGCATGGCTGGCTTCCAATAACACTATTTATGAACATGGACATTTGAATTTCATGTATAATTTCTATGTGTCAGGAAACGTCTGACACACATACACACATCCATTTAAAATTGCAAAAAGCATCCTTAGCCCACAGGTCAAAGAGACCCAGAGCATCACTTGGCTGCCTCCTGTCCTGTACTGATCCATTGCTAAAGAAGCAAAAATAGAAGAAATGTTCCCAGAGTGATGGATAGCAGGGGTCGCCTGACAGAGATGTTAAGAAGGGCTCACGCAAGGGAACATGCTGGAGGACTGAAATGAAATTGAAATGCTTTCCATCTCGATTAGGGTGTTAGTTACTTGGGTACCTTCATTTATTTAAACTCTTGGTACATATCACAGTATGCGAATTTATCCCCAATTTTTAAAATATGGCTTTGAGCTGAAACACTGGTGGCTGAGGGGTGGCTGCTTGGTGGGGGTTATCATTTGAAGGAGCCACGAAGAACAAATCCCACCTCCGTGGTGGAGAAGGAAATGCTGAAGAAGAGGGGGGTGACTCAATCCGGGGCGCACACTCAGGGATGATGAGCAAAATGCCCTCTTGGGCAAGAGGCAAGGAAAGCAGAGCCCCATCCACAGCCGTCTGCTCCAAAGGCTCAGGCTCAGAAATAATTGCCTCGCACCATAATTGGGGGAAGCAGTGAGGAAGCTGATACAAGCGGAGACGGGGCGCAATTTGGGGAGATTTGTTACGCTCAGCTCCGTTCTATCAATTCCTGGGGCTCAGATGTTCCTGACCTGTTGCTCGGCATATTGTGAAAATGGCTTTTATTTACAGCACTTCCATTAAAAGATGAAATCCACAAACAGGGGCTCACAGGCCAGAAAATCACCGTTTACATCTCCACTTATCTCCCGTCAGTGGCCGAGAGCCTGTCTCCTCGGCGCCTGCGGTCTGGCTACAGCCTCAGTGCCTGCGCGGACAAGGATGTTCTCAGAGCAGCTTGCCGTGGGGGTGGGGTTGAGCTGTTGTACAGAGTTGTGCTGAGTCAAAATGGTAGGCCCTGGGGGAGGAGCAGGCATGGTGGCCACACAGGGCCAGCCTGGCTGACCAGAGAAGGCCGTGGTTTTGCCCAGTGAGCACAATGCCACATGTCCTGCGAAGGCCAATGATGGTTAGTGAGAGCAGGTATTGGAATGAGCTAGTGATTCAAGGACAAAAATGGGAGCCATCCTCAGAGAATCACGAGTCCTTTCTCAGACTAGCACTTGTCTGAGTCCAATCCCAAAGTCACTGGGTGGTACAAATGGTTACCGGATTCAGTTGTTAACTGAAAGTCTTTAAGTTCAAATCCACTTAGAGGTGCATCAGAAGATAGACCCGGAGATCTCTTTCCAAAAACCCAGGCACTGAAAACTCTAAGGAGTAGTTTTTCTCTGTCACAGATTAGGACACATTAAGTCAGAATCAACCCAACGGCATCTTGCTGCCTAATGTATGATCAGCAATGTGATGCTCGTCTCCTTCTTTCTCTGAGTTTCAGTTCCCCATCATTTGAAGCATTCTATTTCAGCTCTGAAGTTCTTAGACTACAATCTTGGTTCTACCGCTAACTTAATGAGTAACTTTGAGCAAGCCATTTCTCCTCTGGCCACGGGCTTCACAGTTCTATAAGGGTGGGATTAAATGTGACCATTGCTAGAGGCCTTTTCAGATCTAGAATTTTATGCTCTCAGCCTGCTCAGAAGACCCATAGCACTTGCTCGCATTGCTCTTATCATATTGCATCTTGGACTACAGTTAGTACACACCATCTCTACCATCCCTACTTCCGCTAGTCTCAATATTTCTTAAGGAGCCTGACCACACGACGATGAGCAAAGAGGATGGGTGGAGGGGTGGATGGATGGAGGGA